>NC_072785.1:13901264-14201264 GCF_022539595.1 Amphiprion ocellaris
AGATGTAAACGTACATAAATTTCCCAAATTGAGTGGCGCTCCCCTTTAAGTTTAGCATTAAGTCTATCAAACTTTGTATCCACATGTTGTGGAACCATTTTAATACTTCACTTAAAGAGATGTCACGACTGCAATTCTCAGTCCCTTGGTGGTGGTTGAGCAAAGTAGAAATTACTAGCCTTATATTGAGAATAGCCAAAATCAGGCATTTCCCCCCTTGTGCATTAAAAAAAAGAGTAAAAAGTCAAATCAAAATAATCCCAGGGAAAGCATGTTTAAAGGCGTTTTTAAAGCATTACAGTCAGTGAAGCCCTTTATATTCTGATGATTCTATGATGTCATCCATATGCCACTCTGTTAATAGCCATAATGTTAAAAAAAAAAAAGTTAAAAAAAAAAAAAAAAAAAAAAAAAACAATCCTAAAATGATGTTCTTTGTGACATAGGGCTTGTATTTTCTAAGTCTCTTTGAGCCGGAGAGCTGATCAGCATCAATCCAACCCTCATCCTGAATGATCTTAGGAGAAAAAAAACAGATCAGGGCTCCCACTTTCGGAGACTTAACAAATACCTGCTGGCCGAAATTGCAAACTTGCATACGTTAGTGGTCAGAGTGTCGATGTTTTGTTTCATTTTGTTGGTAGTTAGACCTCCAACAACAAGCAGCTATTCCTTGCAGGGATGTCAGAAAAAAAAAAGCCTATAGAGTAAATCTAAAAAGAATGTTCAACTTTTTGGGCACATGAATATAAAGCTGCTCTGTACTATATCACTTTATCTATGCAAGTTTGTACATTACCATTCTTATAAGGTTAGCGATTTGTCACAACGATTATGTCGCGAGAGCTGCAGAATGTCACAATACATGTGCATATCATGGCTTTAATTTAATCAGGGAATTATTCAGAAAATATCCATTTTATTTTCATCATATATGTCGCAACTATTTATTTGACTTTGTTTGCAGGACAGAATTTGGCCATTTTTAAAAATTTTATTTGTTGATGTCTTTATTTTCGTGAGGAAATTTCTTTTTAGTTAAATAATTTCTCGAAGCCAGTCCGTTGTTAAGTCGGTAAAGGAAAAAAAAGTTAAAACCATTTTTAAACTGATTATTTAGAAAAAATTTCCTGTGTGGGGGCTTTCTTATCAGTTTGTCATCACTTCCAGTTAAACAGATTTAAGTTTTGCTACCGTGCATAGCCATTCTGATGTTTTCAATAAGCCATTTACTTTATCCCTTCCCTCCTGGTGTAACTCTCCAGTGTTCATGTAGCATTTCATAAGAAGTGTGGCTACAGTTACCAAAAAAAAAGAAGTGGTCAGTAGTAAACATGAGTAGCTAATCGAAGCTAAACAGTAGCTAATCATCTGCAATGCCCACCTGTCTTCGCAAATTTAGCTCAGATATTCAGTATAAAAACTACCATTGTTAGTAGCCTTAAATTTCTAGTGCTTTACCCGTAGCTTGTGTTGCTTTCACTGACCTCACCTACTGTACAAGCATGATAATTTGATATCAAAGCCAGATCCACTTTCTACCTTTTGTTCCATCCCTAGAAAAAAGTTAAATTCCTGAAGCTTTTGTTGTTTTTATGACAATCGTGCCAAGCAGATTTCCTGGAAGGGATAAGGAAACTGAGCTGTCTAATGTATGTGCATTTTGACCATGTATTTGTAATGTATAACAGTTTTTACAGGGTGGAGAGGGGAAAAAAAAAGATATTTTAATGCTTCTTTATGTGAGCGCTGCACTGTATATGAGTTTCATTGTTTTACTTCTTGATATGATCTGTGATGTGTGTGGTTTGGTGCCTGCTGTTTTTAATGGAGGACTTTAGCAGCCAAAAAATCCATTTCAGCTCAACAGAATACATCTAATAGTAACTGTACTTTTAAAGGGTTTTCACAATTTGATGCATCCAGGGGTCTGATATCACCAGAAATAAAATGAGAAAAATGTTCAGTTTAACACAAAAAATTTACTACTATCAAAGTCTCAAGCAGGAGCAAATTTTACATGACATTTTTATTTATATTTCGCTGAATAGGTTTATATTATGCAATTAATATAAGGGCCAAACAGGACACACAACAATCACTGCAGTGTCACATTGCATAATTAGTTATTTTTCAGGATCATATAACCACTTCACACAGATGAATCATCAGCACAGGTGTTGGAAGAACAGGATGATTTGAGTTTGGATATTTGGCCCCCGAATGGGAAGCAAGTTCCTTTTACAAATGGTCCAAGATCTACTTTGCAACTATCCCTCAGATTCATTTTGGTTATGAGCAGCGATTTATATTTTATAACTTTCTTGTGTCAAGAGATGAAGCTGCATGATTTTTCTCTGACTTCTACATATTCAATATTACAATACTGTAGCTTCTAAAGATCTTTGGAATGGTAGCTTTGACAAACTCATCTTCCAACTGTTTGGTGTTGTTTTTTTTTCCTCTGTTTCCTTTGTTTATAAAATTGATGTTCAGCCATTTAATATACAATGTGTGACCAGCCTTCCTATGTTTAGTAGGTGGGCTTCATGTGTCTGTTACTTTTCTCTAGATTTTTTGTTTTTTACACTCACATTACACCATAGTTTGTGTATTTGTATTATCTGTTTAAAAGAGCGGAATTCTACAGGCCTGATTGGTCAACCGATTATTAATTGCAACTAATTATCAGTCACCTCAGTAAGTGGAGGAACTGCTGTCTGTACGCAAGACGTCTGTATTTAGAGATGGTGAACGGTGTCTCTAGTTTCATCTGTAGTTGAAAGTTAACCGACCTGGGTGATAACGAAGAAATCGACATTGTAAAATGGCATATTTGAATCAGTTCTGTACAACTTTAGAATCGGCATCTCAGTATATCTACGGTTCCACTAACACTGTGACACCAGGTATTAAAGGTTGTTGTTTTTTGTGATTCTGTTCTCTTCTTTAATTTGCACCAAGAGTATTGTGTCTCAGACATACCTCGAACGTTTCCTTTGGCCCTTTGGGTTGTGAAATGTCCCCCTCTGGTGTTTGAAGTGTAGATTGCTCTTTTACATTGTGAAAGCTGGAGTATAAGATGATTTGTATAATCAGAGATAAGCAATTGTAAATCAGTATGCAAATGGTTAGCAGTAAAAAAAAATTTAAAACTAAATAACTATTCTGAAAAAATATTTCAATTACATATAATAAGAGTTCAATTTTATTCACAATACACAGCTAAAGAAATCAATATACCTTCATAAGATCAGACATGAAAACTGATTTTGTCACTAATCACAAGACTAAAACATATTTTTTCATCCTTTAATTGTTCTGATGCTCCTATATTGACAGATGAATAACTTGGGTTATTCAATGACTTATTTAATGCTGTTTTTTCTCCTCTTAACAATGACCTTTCGTAGAACACATTCTCTTCCTCTCATCTAGCCCTTGTTTAACTTCCGTCGAGCATCTTTCCCTCATATTCACGGCAGCTCTGTCTGTTTCATTGCTCCTCTTTGTGTTCATCAGACATGTGTCAGCCTTTTGTTAAGGTCTGCCAAAGAACAGGTTGTTCTCTCCCTCTCTCTGCCTTTGTGTCTATTTCCTGCCAGATGCTGGATTGGGAGCATTAACAAGACAACCCTGAAAATGAAAGTGCAAACGCTCGGTGATATATCATCCCTCACCAGCTGTTCTCTGTTTGGAAGTCTCTCCACCAGTCACTGGGCAGGACCACAGGAAGTTACCATCTGTGGGCACCATGGTGACAGGGGTTTGTGGATGGGCGCTGAAGCTGATGTGTTATCTGGAGCAAATGAAGTATGATACAGGGGGAGAGTGCCAGGAGGTGCCGGGGATGGAAATGGGGAGATGGACGGAGAGACAGGGAGGAGTGTATCACCTGGAAGACAAAGAGCTCAACCTTCAGAGAAACCGGAGACAGACAGCCAAGCTGCAGCATTGAGAGAGGGATGGATGAAAAGAGAAGAGACAAGGCCTCTGCACCTGCTCTGTATAGAACACAAGATTCTGCTATCACACGTGTGCTGGCTGCAGGCCCATCAGCCTGGTCTGCTCTGGTTTTACCGTCCAACACCCCGCTGCCAAGTCGTCCTCCTGCTCCCCATCAGCATCCTCTCCTCTGCTGCTCTGTACTTACAAACCATTCAACAACTATTAACCTTTCAGTCTTTATACGCTAACATCACTGCAGGACAGTATCAGAAACCTTATTACAGTCAGAGGTCTTTTTGTGAGCGACTATAACTTATATAATGACTCTGGTCTCTACTATAAAAGGCAGATGAGAGTCTGTTAATCATGCTATGAACTGAGTGTCTCCTCAACTTGTCTGTGCAGCATAAAATAGCTATAAAAATGGTCTGGACTTTGTTATAGTTCAGTGGTTCCCAACATTTGAAACAACGTTTGAACTATTTGATCTGTAAGCACTCCATTTGACCAATCTTTCCTTATTAGAGTCTTTTATTCATGTAATTTTGAGGCAAAACAAGATGAAAACTATTTAAGATTTGAGAGGACACAAGCTAGAATTAAAGAAAAGTCTGAAAATAAATGAAGCCATGTGTAGCAAAATTATCCTTAACCCCTAAAGTTTATCTCATGACCTCATGTATAGTTTTATACAAAATAATTCACTGATAGCTGACACACCAAAAATTATTTAAAAAAAAAAAAAAAACTTACCTCCAGGAAGTCTATTGTCTAACACACACATGAAGTTAAACATCATTCATTTGAACTGTTGCCATCATCATCAGTGTTAAATAACTTTTGTGAGTTAATGGCGATATTACTAAAAGTACTACCAGGGTTCTGAATCACGATCCGCAACATGTCCAAGTAATCTCAGTAAAAAAAATGATAATCTTAAGTATCAAAACACTTTTTTGACTCAATGTATTATTACAATTAGTGACCAAAAAGTCCGTAGCTTAGTGTTCAATCAACTGATATATTATATTCTGAATAAGATGTCAGAAAATATTGAAAAATTCATATGTCTATTTTGTCCAACCCAGAGTCTAAAATTCAACAATATTCAGGTTGCAAGCATGTTTAAAAAAATAAAAACAACATAATCCTAATATTTGAGAAGATGGCAACAACAATGTATGTTGTTCTTGCTTAAAAAAATGACACAAATTATTAATTCATCAACATAGTTCATCAAAAATAGTTGTAATTAAACCTTGTTCCTTTCTGGATGGAATAATTGATTAATCAGCTAATTGCTTCTTTGATTCCTTCATGTAGCATGACTTAAGTTTAGAAATTAGAGACATCCAACTACATACACATTATTTAGTGGAGGACTCAGTAGTAGTGTTAAATACTATCTAGATCCACTTGCTAGTAAATCTGTTTGCCAGAAGAGGGAACTAGAGTGCTGTAAAACAGTGCAGCCTGTAAGTCAATAACTGCACTCACCTACTTTAAATCAAATACTAAGTGTCACTTCTAGTGTAGAAAGATTAAGATCTTGCTCCATTTCTACATTTTTTGCACATTCTTCAAAGCCGCCACAAATTTTCAAATCAGCAACAGTCAAATAAATCGCTCATTCGGCATGGTTCAGCACCCTCATTTGTTTGTCCATGTGTCACAGGGGAAGGAAACACTGTTCAATGCAGCACACAACAATCTACAACCGTGTTCTGCTTTCTGTCCCACTGAGCACCTATTCTAAAGGCTTTTCATTCTGTCCTGACATGTCACGCTGACAGGCAGCATTCGTGCCTGCCGAAGAAAGAATGGAGTAAACACACGTTGACGTTAGGAGCTAAGAGCTCCCTGCCAGCTCTCAATGGGGGTTAAGGGTTAATACTAGGCATGTGCATTCGCTCATACTTGCACACAGCATACAGGACTCTAATTGTGACTAGGGGCCATTGTACATTAGCCAGTGACTGACATTACATGACAGGGTCTCGCCTCTGATCTATTTTATCCCAGTTTGTTGCTGCACTGCTCAGGGTCCTTTAAGCCCATGACACCTATTAGCTCTCATTAGCTTCCTGTGGTTCAGCAAGATGGACTCTGGTCCGTCAAATCAACAAAGAAGGACATGCATTTGTATTTGTTGATATTCTAGAAATCAGTTGCTCAGATAATGACAAGAAAAAGTTCAGTTCTTGCAAATAATTTTTGGCACAGTGGTAATATACATCCTGTGGGCATCTGGACTGTTTCAAAAATATTGTCACATTAAAGAAATAATTTGGCATTTTGGCAAAGACATTTGCTGTCTTGCTGAGAGTTTGATGAGAAGACTGATAACACTATTATGTCTTTCTGTGGTTACAGTCAGGAGATGGTCAATTTAGCACAGAGGCTGGAAATGGGAAACAGCTTGCCTGAACTACCAGCTCAGTAGTCAACGGGAGATAATATTTGTTTAATTTCCACAAAAACCACCATGTCTTCTTGGAGCCTTGTTATTATTGTGATGTTACTAAGCAAACAAGAGAGAACCCAAGAAGTCACCGGTGTTAGCCAAAAAATAGTCCCGCAGAGCCTCCTTTTAAACTGTAACTTGTTTCTACTCAAAGGATATTGTATGCATTAAACACTTGGACTGCTGCTGAGCTGACCACACTTTCATTGATTGGTTGATCACAGGAAAAAAATAAACATCTAAAAATATCTACAGGTAGT
This sequence comes from Amphiprion ocellaris, assembly GCF_022539595.1. Lineage (NCBI taxonomy): Eukaryota > Metazoa > Chordata > Actinopteri > Pomacentridae > Amphiprion > Amphiprion ocellaris. The sequence continues at coordinate 13,907,937 of NC_072785.1, forward strand.
GGATTGACATTATCCTTTATATGGTTGAGGCCTGTGGTTACTGGATATAAATTACATACGTTAGGTAGGGAATCCAAAGTGTGGAATCATTTCAGAGGGTAAAGCATGAACCAATGAAGGCGACATGCAAACTCAGGCTCTACACAAGGAAAGTTGTAGACCAGTCAGAGTGGGACTCATTGGATTAATCCCAGAACTCTAACACAGCATGCTCTCATGCACACCCAGAACAACAGGCACATAGAGAGGGCAGGTAAAAGCTTTATGGACTTTTAGATGGTCCTCTGACCCACCAGTGTGATGGTCAGTACAACACTGCAGCTGAGTGCCTTTTTTTTGATGGACGGCCCACCGATAGCAGCATTAAGTCTGGTTCCTACTGTCTCTGTGATAACTTATTGGACCAATGCGGAGGTGATCACTGGCAACATTTCGGCGACATGTGGCTAAATTAATATTGTTGACTCGGTGGAGCCAAATTTTAGATGTTGCCAGTAAGCTTTCCCATGGTTCTATCTGATTCCAACCTAGCTGCCCCACTGTAACTGTAGTTTTAAAAAACATCTTCTCTGATGCTTCGGCTTGACAGGGGGTCAACTAGCAGAAACAATTCAAACATTTGAACACTGACTGTTCATTTGTCAACCTCAAGCATGGCTGGTCATTGAAACATGTAAGTAGCATAACGTTGTCTACTTTACTGGTTGCTCTAGCATTATATACTCTAGACAACTATGCACTATTAGGTTCATTGAAAAAAAAAATCTTGTTGCAGGGTTTTCTGACACATTCAGAATCATTGCTGCCTTTGCAATTGTCACAGTAGCTGGCTTCATGCTTAAAAAAAATTCTATTTTAAAGGCTCTTTTTTATGGTTTTGGATTTCTCTCTAATATACCGGCATTGACAATGTTGCTTATAACATTCTCCGATAATTCAAGAAAGCATTCTATATCACTCTACCATTTGTTGATGCCAAAACTACACATTTAAATAATTTAACTATAGTCATAAACATGCGATGACTAGTCAGCTAGGAAAATCTTTGGTCAGGGGCAGCCCTACTTTGGGCAGATCCAGGCTGGCTGTTTCACCTAGCTTCCATTCTTTATGCTAAGCTAATCAGCTGCTAGTTAGCGCTTCATATTTATTGCACAGACATGAGTGTCATCAATAATCTTATTTAACTAAAACAGAAAGCTAGTAGAAACTTCTGTGAATACGCAAAATTATTCTTCTAGTAACAACAAAAACTGTTTGGTGAGACAAATACAGGTCCATACACAATTTTAAAAGTTCACTGGGTTTTCCGGGACTACTCCACTATACCACAGTGTTAAAGACTATTCTGTCACTCCTTGCTGATTTACACAAGAGGCTCCTGCATAATGTCAGCTGTCAGTGTCAGTCTGGATCGTAGTTGACCGTCTAACTTGCTTCCACTCTTCCTCTACTGCATCCCATTTCTTCCTTTGCAACTGTTTTTGTTTCTCCTGTTCCACTTGGCTCCTGTCTCTCTCTCTCTCCACTCTCCCTCCTTCCTCTCCATTTTATCTGGAAGAAGTCTGCCTGGGGTCATTCACCTGAGCCTCCTCACCTGGCCTCTGATAGGCCTGATGGGACGGAAGGCCTGCCTGCTGAGGTTAAGGGTTGTGGAGGGCCGCGGGGAAGTTTAGCAACCTCTGTTTTCTGTCATGATGACATACCTGAAAACAGTGAAGACTTCAGGGATTCAGTTTGCAGTGAATGCATACTCAAATACAAACCAGCTGATTAGGACATCGCCAGGTGTGAAGAGAACTGTAGGGAAATTTAATTCACTTTACGTTTGGTTTAACAAGAAACTTTTTTGCAGCTCACAAATTGATTTTGTTTTAAAAACACCCGAGGCTACAGTAGGAAAAAAATATTTTTTGACTTTAAATTTAACGTGAAGTTTGTGAAATGGAGCTGGATCAATTTTCAGCCCACTGCTCTTTATGTAATGTCAGTCATGCGTCTTTTAGTCACTGGCAGTTGATGTGCGTTTGATTAGTGGGACTGGAATCGTCAGCTATCGGAGATGACGTACTGTACTGAGCCTCTACTGCTCCTACCACCACCACAGCTTCCAGCCATGCACCTGTTCCCTCAGCCGGCTCTATCTCTCACTCCACCTCACACAAACGCACACAAACACACACATTCACACACGTCTTCGCCTGTGGTTTCAACTTGGCTTTTTCTCATTAAAGACTCAGTGAAATTTGACAGGTTTTGACAGCGAAGGTTTCCGCATAGATCTTGCCATGGTGACAGATATCCGACAGCTTGATGATAACTGCTGCCTTATTGCAGAAACACAGGTGTCCCTCATGGCTGATGACAATAGGCAGCTCTGAGTGATGGACGGGATTGATGAAAAGTTACAGAGCTGGAACAAGAGGAAAGTGTGCATGCTGGAGCGACGACAAGATACAGACCGTGAACTTGTGTGTGGTCACTGTAACACTGACCTAATGCTGAGAATATTCACATAAGTCCAAACTAAAGGCTTTGAAGTTCACTAGATGTACGTAACAAGGCTTATCAAATTACAGCTTTCCAACTGAAATCACAGTTCGAAGACTTTAAACTAGGGAACGACCGATATGTTGTTTTTTACAGGGTCAATACTGATGTCGATTATTGGTGATCAGGAAAGATCGATAACTGATATTTTGAACCAATATACATTACATGTGATGTTTTACCAGCATGTGAGGGCAGAGAACTTGTCATTCATAACTAGGGGTCTTCATTAATAAGGATGACGACAACTGAATATGTAAAATAGAAATAGGAGTCACTAAATTCGGATGCTCTCCTCTGTTTATGTGGGATCGGTTGACATTGCTCAGTTTGTGTGCTGCTATTTTGTTTTCTTAATATTTCAAGGTTCTCTCACTTTTATTGCCCACTAAGGTCCATATCTTAAAGCATCATTATTTATTATTTTCCAACCTCTGTTTCAGGATAATCTATGGCTGCCTTCAAACTTAGCTGCTAGCATTAGCATAGCCTTAGCCACTATGAGAGGAGCTAACGTCCCTGTTCAGTTTTTGCAGTCTCTGATTAAGAGACATTTCTGAGACCAAAGAGTGATGACAGACAGAGAGAGGAGGGTGGATCAGACCTGAAGTAGTACATTTAATTGTTCAATAATCTGCCATTTAAAATACTGGTACCGATAATCAGGAAAATGCCAAATATCAGCCACGATAATCAGCCAGTCCAATAATCGTTAAACCCTAATTTAAAGTGTTGTGTCAATTGTTTCACAAATTCATGCCGTTCTCCTTGTGTGACAATTTTGATGGTATCTCACGTGGTAAATCTATTATTCAGTGAATACTAAACTGAAGCTTGATTAAAAAAAAAAAAAAAGAAAAATCACAATTAAAAATTTTCCAAAAATCTCACAGCCCTAATGCATAGATGTACTTTTCCAGGATTACCTTTACTATGCAAGATCATTACCCAACCTGAACAATTCCTCCTCATTCCCCTTCCTGTCTTAGCTCCAACCCCTCTTCTTCCTCCTCCTCCTCCTCCTCCACCCTGTGCCCGTAAATCAGCTCCTTAGCGCTGCTTTTAATATTGCTTGAGTGTGCAGTCTTTTTAACACACTCTGCCGTTCACTCCTCTCGCGTGCCCTCTGTCAACAGTAAACTTTCTGAAAAGCGAGCTTAACAGGCCGTGAAAGGGCGGCACAGATGGCTACATCCTAGGTGGTAATTATCAACCACTTCCTCCTAACAAAAAAAAACAGAAAAGAAACAAGCCAAGGTGTTGCAGACAGGTCAACTGATGCCGCTGACACGTTCGTAGGCTCTCTGGCAGCGAGCTCAAACCGATGTACAGGAAAGGGCCTTCTGGAGCCCAGACAGCAAGCTGACAGTGTCACAGGTCAAGCACAGCCATAAGAGGATGATTTTTGGCTTCAGTGCACATCAACCTGAAGGAGATCTATATTAAACCACACTGGCTAGATATTTCCAATATACAATTCTGCAGGCAGTGATTTAATTGTTTCTTTCAATTAAAGTTCTTTGGAAGTACTGTAATTACATTCTAACAGGTTCATTCCGATGTTGTGCAATGTACAGCAGACAGGGAATAAGAGCCAATTAGCCTCAAAGTGTTTGAGTCTTCACTAGGTGTTGATAATCTCAGCATTTATGCATACAAACAAAAAACTGTTTTTTTTAAGAGCTTAATCATTTATTTTGCTGTAGATCTATTAAAATTGAAGGTGACAGCAAATCCGAATCCTCTTTAATTTGGGGGAAATTTCATACAGTACAAGGTGATAGGCGAGGCTCCCCCTTACCTCCGTACAAGCCGCCCGCCGCATGCAAAAATATGTAAATGCTGCTCGTATTAGAATCTTTGTCTGGTTGTCATTCTCACATGGGGCACATCAAAGCCATATGACCTGATTTTGCACCTGCTGTTTAATTAAATTTACAAGACAGACACAGTCTCCACTCCCGGTGATATACAAATCTGGCTTTATTACCCCGGCACTGTAATTTACAAGGCAATTTACTGCTGGGCGGTAATGGTGCCTGCCAAAGTGTTCCCTCTGAAAAGATACACAAACATGCACGACAACAAGTTATCCCATTTCCCCTCTTGAAGATGGGACCAAGAATGCCAAGACCGCTCTATGAAATGTAACCACATGATGAGCAAGTGAGTTCCTGAGGCACCTATTGTACTACACACCTCAGTGTTCCACTTAATGAAATGTCCAATATGAAATAAAACGACAGAATTTTTTAAAGCTGCCAGAAAACATTCCTTGACTTGTTTACACTGGGGAAGAAAAAATCCTACAAACGTGAAGCCGAACTGAAGCAGTTCTAAGGCAAAAATGATCATTTCCTCAAGAAGCTCCGAAAGCAAAAGTGATTCACATTCGGTGTCAAGACTTGCCGCCACAAGCATAAACCAAAGTTCGGGGTTTGTGAAAGGGATCACAAACTCTACAAGAAACAGCTGTTCCAAATGGCCACGTTCACACATGAGATGAAAGCTCTCCTACTACAGAGAGGGGACAATCGTTTTTAATAGCGATAACTGCACACATTCTCATTTCTAAACACAAAAAAAAGTATTCAGTAGCTGTGTCACAAACAAAAAAAAACAGGGAAAGTCCCTAACCAAAAGCCCTGTGTTCTCGGCTCCACACACCTGCGTATGAACGTTGGTTTCTGAAAGTCGTGAAAATTCCGAGACGTGATTGCGGGGGCTTCACATCCAGCAAGCACTTCTGATGAAGCCTACAGGTGGGTTGTGAGGTAGGATTGGGGTTTGTGAAATGCTATGTATATTTAGTAGCTTGCCACACCAGCTGTTTGCAAATGTACACTACAGCACAACACAGCTAAGCAAAAAAAAAACAATGGAGTATAGTCAACTTCAATATTACAAAGGGTGCAGTGGATATATTTTATATATAAAGTAATCAGCATCAACATTAAAAACACTGATCTGTGAAGTGAGTAACACTGACTGTCTTGTAGCCTGACTCATTGGATGTAGATTATAAACCTACCATTGGCCGATAATTTCAGTCGGCATTCTCCCTCCCTTCTGCTATCTGTGTGTTACTGTTTTCTTTGTCCTGGGAAACAACAACAGTAACCTCAAGGCATCAACCGACCACACTGCAACTAAAACTGAAACAAAGGTTTGTGGAGGATTTGCTTTTGCTCTGGAACCTCATTTTACCAAGAATAAAACTTAACTAAGGGGATTTTACTGAGTGAGATGACATCGTGCAGCACATAATCTGTCAAAGTAGTACTGAAGCTTCCTAACCACACTACAACTGCTCAGAAAAACCTTGAGAAAACGACAAATAGACAACGCCTTGACGTAGCCTTCAAGCCATCCAGATCCCAATCCGACTGAACATTTACGAGATACATTGAAACAAGCCTGATCCACAGACATCCCACGCCACAGGGCTCTGTCAATGTCCTGCTACTAGATGTTACATGATGCCCACAGAGTTCCTTGTCCCGACTGTTTTAGCAGTACAGAATGGACTGGTACAATACTAGCATTATGGCTGATCAGTCACTACCTTACTATGTTACAACGGAGTACATACAAAGTTGAATTTTGGCGTGTACGCTCTGACTTCATCACTTACAACAGGTTCACACCGAGATCAGAACACCACAAAACCACATCAGATACTCCGTTTGACAGCAGCTGTTGTAGAGAATTTACTATATGTGGACTGAGCTCCAGCTGTCTGGTAGCTGTCACGTGTCAGGCACATTAGTCATGAAGGGAATATACTGTCTGCTGAGCCTTTTTTATGTGAGGGCTGACATAGATAAACACAGCAATACACTTGATATTCTACAGGAGGCTGAGCTACACAAAGTACAGCATACCAAATGCACTAAGCTCACGACTTGAAATAAACAAACCCCACTCATTAGTTGCTTCAAACAACACGCAGCAATGCGACACATGATTTGTACACAAATTTAAGGTTAACAATGAGCGCAGCCGAGTTGCCGCAGCATAAACAATAAAGCAGCAGCTCGGAAGATATAATTAATGGTGACATGAAGATAAGTAAAACAAGCTTTCCCATAAACCTACTTTGAGTTACAAATTAGCAAAAATTAGCATCCATCATACAATGTTACTTTGCCCAAAGGTAATATCTGCGAGAGAGCATTTTTAGTACCCCATCAATAGGGACAACAATTTTCTATCACTGTGGTGTGTTATGTATCTAAAGTTCCTACCTATTGTATGTTTCATTTATCTTCTCACTTGGCTTGCTGTCACAGTAGCACCACAAGTTTATCCAGGATTCGCCCACTTATCATCAAATTGTCTCGGTTCCCCAACATCTGGCATGAGCACTAATTAGGGTGTTGTTTTCTGTTTCTTTGTGTAAAGTGGCCCTTTCAGCTGTTTGGCTGCACTTAGAGAATGACTGTGTGTCTGGACATATTTATTCTTTATTAATTTTCACTTTGAGGCCCTGTGTATAGTCTGAACACTTCAGACTTGGGCAAAATCTGCTTGTAAATAGGATTAGGGCAAATGCTATGGTCATATCCAGAAAATGTACACAACTACAAGGGCTTCCTGAATGCATCTCTAATTCACATGTCAAGGTCAATACCCTGTCATGCAGTTGTAGAGAAAGTGGCCCAGATCTGCACTAAAGTTTAACTGCTTCTTCCTTTCCCCAAGCTCCATCGCTTCACTAAGTTTCATAAAAAATCAGTCTGGTAGTTGTTGCATAATTCTGCCGGCAAACAGACAGCACTGAAAACATTCTCTGTCAAGGTAATAAAGAAAACAAATGGCAGTCACTTGTTTTGGTAACATAAACTGAATGCTTTTGCTCTTGAACCTCATTTTACCAAGGATGAAACTTAACTAAGGAGATTACTCTGAGTGAGATGACTTCCTGTAGCACATAACGTGTCAGCGTGGGACTAAAGCTTCAGTTTGGCCTTTAACGTTCTGGTTATATAAGGGTAGAGGTCTGAAATGCAGCACCATAGTATATCTAAGGGTGTGCATGTGATTGTGCACGCAAATTTGCGATTGCATGTAAATCCGAGACATGCCCCTGGTTGCAGTAGAGTGTGCATCTCAGGCAATCCATAATAGATGATGAAATTTGGCAAGCCGTCCAGCCTTATGGTCCTTTCCTCCTCCTGCAGCTGCTTGTTTTCCCAGAACTCATCTGTGCTGCTGACCAAGAGTTGTGTGCGCATGTGTATAAGAGAGAGAGAGAGAGAGACAGAGAGAGAGAGACAGAGAGAGAGAGACAGAGAGAGAGAGAGAGACAGAGAGAGAGAGAGAAACTGTGTCCGTATGTCACTGTCTTTGCCCACAAGTGCTTCACGAGCATCTTTCCATTCCTCAATATGTCAGACTTGAATATGAAAACGGGCAACTTTTTCATCACTCAACCACCATGTGCACATATGGCCACAAAGCTGATGGTGAATGTCAAAGTTGAGCGGAAAGGCCAAGGAGCAGTGACAAACCGACAAAGCGCCACAGACTATAAATCCAAGCCACACTGTGGTGACAGACACAAATCACAGTCCAGTTTTATCCAGACCAATTAACAGTCTGATGTTAGATTAGATTGTTTTACAGATGTAATGTCATCCAAAAGTCTTCATGGGTATTTATTGGCATGTACTGAAATACTGTGTCGAATTACACAATCTGTGCAAAAATAACAATAACATTAGAGAATCTTATGAGGCAAGATTGATACCATCAATAGTCACCTGCATTAACATTTACTTACGTATTCAAACTTTTTTACTGAGGTTAATTTAAATTAATTGCAGCTTAGTTTTTTTTAATCCTCATTTTGCAAAGAATAATCGCATTTTATTTCCAAAGATTAGATACCTAGCTTTGTTCAGATGTAGCAAAACTCACCCACCAGCACTAATTAACACATTAGTTCTCATTTGTTTAATTGCTTAAACAAAACTGCACATTATAGTTTTAAGAGGGTTATTTGTCAAACTATTTCTCAGTACAACCACAAACTAAGTAGCAGTTTTTTTTATATGTCTCTTGAAGATATGAGAGTGGTATTGATCTTCATATGTCAACTATTCTTCTAGAGATGCAGTAATACAGTTTTCCCATTAGAGAGGGAATATCACGTGCATGTCAGGTCAATTCACAATTAGTTTAAGCTCAACATAAAATAGTTTACTAGCACCATTTGACTTCATTTCGTTGTTGGGATGTAGGGATACAGCCATGTTTCACTAGTTTAATTACTGCAGTGAGCACGTTTTATCATTACTGAATGAAATAATGGCCGAAATAAGACTTCTAATAATCCAGAATTGCCCTTTAAGTGATATTAGTAATCTGGTCCATGAGTTTGGAGGGCAATTCTGTGCCTGTTCCAGGCTGGCTATCTTTGATCAAGAGTTGTTGAGGATGGTCAGTGATGTATTGTCGTAATTTATGTAGCGTTTTCATCAGGTAAGGTGGCCTCGGGCCTCCTGGATAAATTGTTTCAAAGTCATTGACCCACAAAGTTCTAAGTTTCTCCCTTTCTAGCACACTTGCATCCATACAAGCAGCGGTAAGTCGTGTGCCATGATTGATGGGATAGGTTGGGCTGGTAAGATGGGATGCCTGTGCACAGGCTGTACAGCAGCTGTTTTCTCCAAGCTCGAGGAGAGCATAGACGGAGAGAGTATGTGTGAAAGTGAGGGAGAGAAAGAAAGAGAGAGAGGTCGAATAGAAAGCGAAGGGAGGGCAGAAGGAGGGAGAAGAGAAAAAGCAAGTCTACCTTCCTCTTGCCCTTCAGGCAGACCAGGTGTCTGTAGCTCCACGCTGAGTCGTACCACAGAACCTGGCACGGCTGCTCTCAAACAGGTCCTCCTCATCGTTCTCCCTTTCCCCAAGGATGGCCGCAATTAACACACACAGAGAGTGCACAGTGTAGAGAAAACATGCCGAAAATGACAACGCCCCAAGCCACAGCACATGGAAGGGAAAGAGGGAGAGGAAGAGAGAAAGAGAGAGAAACAAAAAGAGAGAGAGGCAGCCAGAGAAGCACACCGGAGAGCTTGTTTTATAAAGGTGCAGGTGCAGGATTTGAGTGACTGCCAGGTTGCACTCTCCTTTTGGTTCCATATTAACGTTGTCAGCTTTTTACCTCCCCTCTCCTCACCTGCACCGCTCCATTCCTCACCATGTTCTGCTGTTTGCTCATTTTCAAGTGCTCCCCGCACACCCAGACGCTACACGATACACAGCAGTACAAGAAAGTTTGGCAGAAACTTTCAGCCTTGCAGCCATCCTTTTTGAATTTAAGAAATGTTTTAGAGGTTCCATAGGAAACTAACGAGGCATCCTCGAATCAAAGCTGACAGCAGCATACATTTCAGTACACCGCTGTTTGAAAAGGTCGAAGATGCGTACACTTTTGGACAGGATGCCACTCATTTCTGATGAGTGAGGTGTAGGGAGTGCAGTGACTTGGTGAATAATTAGGCACCTGTGTGATGAAATAGCAGAGATGCAACGCTGTGATTGAGTCAGATGTTGCAGTATGTTAGAAAATGCTTTTCTGACTGTACAAGAAAAACATAACATTGTCAATGTTTTTGAACATGCTATTAACATTTGTTCATCTATGTGCAGTTTTTGTTGTTTAATCATTAATTTGGCATTTAGGAGTGCACTTCAACTGAAGCTCTGGAAATCACAAGAAACAGATTTAAAAAGAATAAAAAAATAAGCAATAATGGTCAATATATCCTGATAATAATGGCCAATATTGCATCTTTTCATTAGAAAATCCTCCAGGACTCCAGGAATAAGACTCCATAGGACTAGTAGAAGACTTGCAAACTGACCTGTGAAATCATTTGCATGTATCTAAAAACCTGTATTAATTACAATAGTTCTTTTCAGCCACTTGGGGATAGCAAAAAAAATCATGGCACATTCTAAGTTGATATCACAAACATATTGAACAGTTCCTAACTGTTTAATATAGCTAGCGTCTTGACGCTTGTCTCAAGCGCCTTGAGACAATTTGAACTGTAACTGGCGCTATATAAATAAAATTGAATTGAGTTAAATTGAACTAACTAACATCATATTCACCAGACATGGACAACAATAGCGTTCTTGACCACCTGTGTTTCCAGCCTCTTGAAGTTTTCCTTTATTCAATATTAATTTGGCATTTATGATTTCATGTTACTGACAATCAGTACAGATGGATAAGAGGCCAGAAAGGGCTCCAATATTTATTCTTTTAGCTCTGTTTTCGGTCTCCACCAACCTATTTGGCTCTTGAGCAGTTAAATGTTTGTCTTGCAATGGCAGTCAAAAAACAAAAAAAAATATTCATGAGAGACATCAGAGTCAACCAAAAGAGTAAAAACTTTAAAACAGTTGAAAAATACTACAAAGAGGAGCTGAAACAACTTCCTTTAATGACATGCAAACAGTCATGTGATCCATTGCTACTATATTATATGAGATGTGGTTGTTGCTAATTACTCCTAATAACAAAACTGGGCTTTTGTCTAATGGCTATAATTCTAACTAGCTAGAAAAAAAATATGCGTTCAAGCTAAAAAAAAAAAAAAAAAAAAAAAAAAGGTTTATAGAAATAATTTCTACACACAGCAGCTATTTGCACTGTCACATAAAAAGAGCAGGAAGTAGGTACCCTCACCATAGGCCTGTGGAAAATGTCCCTGCACTGGACAAATCACAGTAAATACGCCTCCAATCCCAAGATTCTACACTTCTGCTGCTACTAAAACCTCAATACTTATCTGCGTAATTAAGCTTTTAAATCACCATTCTATCACATAATCTATTTTTGTCCCTACAGATGTTTGTCGTCGTAGTAAGAGCTACTTTAATCAGTGAGACAGATGTCTCTCATAACAAAATCAAACCTCGGAATCTGCTGAAAGGCATATGTACACATGCAAACAGTTATCACTGCTCATTTTCATATTTATGTGGATTATTTCTATGAATAAATAAATACATCCTTATTCAGTCTACTACTGCATTTTGATGAACGCAACGTGGAAATTTAAAATGTGCCATTTTATGCAGTTATTTGATTTTCTTCACACCTGATTACTTCATGTTATCGCGTATCGTAAAATGAATCAAATCTCCACTCGGATTTGAATAGATGAAGAGGTAGAAAGAGCTTTTTGTCACTGCTATATAATATTCACATTTTTCATCATGATGAAAAGTATTCCAGTCCTCTATGAGCTATAAGGCCATACTTGACAGAAGCTGAGCTTGGAGAGGAAAAAGTTTCACAAATGGCCAAATGTCACTAATTAGTTTGAACTCTGCATTTTTGATGAAGCCAGTTGGTGTGGTGGGGTGGTGGTGTTGGCAGGGGGCAGCAGGAAGAGGGGGAATTGATGGGCTGTGCCTCAAAATGTAAATTAAACAAAAGGCGGGAGTTCACATGACAGCTTTGGAGGGGCAGGGCTGGAGCCTTCTGATTTTCTGTGAGAAGGAGAACAAGTGGAGCACAGTGCACCAAACATTGGCACATGGCAAACAGCTCGGAGGCAGCGGAAGCGAAATAACTTCTGTTCTAGGGAACAACAAAGGAGGAACAAACAGCGTGGCCCACAACTTTTTGGTCCTTATTATTCTGTGATTTCGTAATCAAGAGGATGGGATCTGATCTACAAACCATGGACAGCTGGTTCATTTCCACCGCCGGGCCTTGTGGGAGATGTAGTTTCTTCTCTCAACGACATATGCAAATCCCAACTGTCCCTCCCCTCTCTCTCCATAATTGCCGACTTTTCAGCAACAGAAGGAGGCCCATTTGTGTGTGTGTGTATATGTGTGTGTGAGAGAGTGTCTGTGCATGCAGCCTATGCTCTCGTCAGGGTCCAGCCTTATTTCAAGGGATAAATAAAAGATGCAGAGTTCTTCTAAAGGAGCCCAGCAGAAGGTAGACACAGACAGGCAGATACGGAGGGATTCTTCAGAGAATCTGTGCTGTGCATGGCGCTGCATCGATTCTCCATTTGGGTTTTGCAAGGTTCAAACACACTGCATTGTGGGCCGCAGATTGTGTTGCCTGGGCGTCCCTCAAGTGACATGTAAAAAGCCGGCCTCCCATCTGCCTGACAGATTTGTGCGGGCAGCCCCTGAAAGCTTTGGCAGAGAGAGACAGGTGGGGATGGACAGACAGACAGACTGAAGGACGAGTGCCACTCAGCACCCCTCAGCTGTCACCAGAGAGGAGAAAGTGAAGCTAACTTTGCTGGTGACAAAAGTGTGACGGAGAACAAATAAAACTTTGTCAAAGTAAGACAACACTCTGAATCTGCATCGAGCCTCACAGAGTGACTTGATTGCTACACCTGTCTATAAGCTCCTGGAAGCTCCGTAGGGCAGGAAACAGACCTGCTGATGATACACCCTGACAGCCTGCACCAGGGTAAATTATGGTAATAGCATGCAGTCATCTGCCTGGTGCCATTTGACTCGACAAAAACACTTAAACACTCCATCTATTTCTCTAAGTGGGAAGCAGAGAGGCCATCTTGGATGGGTGGGCCTGTGGGTTTTTTGACAGGAACAGAGCAGAAGAAACCTAGTGACGCTACAGTGACATCCCACAGTCTGTTCAACACAGAGGCAGGCGGACTTGCCTCCTCAAAACCTGCCAGTATAGATGGATGTGTTGCCATATATTTAATACGAGAGTGCTGACATGAAAGGCTATTTCTTGGAACATGCCTAAACCTGGAAATGTAGGTTTTTCAATGCATTTTGTTTCATTATTGCGATCAGTTTATTTTTCAGTCCCAGATTTTTTACAAATTTGTTGCACATGGTTTGGTATGGTAATGTCATTCCATATGTGATCCTGACAAAAACAAAATCGAATATATAGTGATTGTCTAAAGACTAGCTAGCTGGGCTTACTGTGGAAAAAATCCCTGTTTAAAATCTCAGACCTGGGATGGGTGGACATTTTCATCATGAATTATCAGGAAGTTTGTTATCAGTCTCATGTCTGGGCTTTAAGTCTGGAGAGCTGGAAGATTATTAGCATAGCTTAACATAAACACTGGAAACAAGTAGAAACAGCAAGCCTTTGCTGGTCAAATGTTCAGTAGTCCAAAATATCACTAAATTCCACATGATATCTTGCTTATTTACATCTATACTAACAAACTGGGATAATTTGTGGGAAGGTGCATCTCAGCCAACAGGCCGAGTTTAGTGACTTTCCCAAGCTTCAGCTGGTTTCTTGCAATCTCACAGTGGCAATAAGTCTCTGCTTCAGGATGTCATGCACCAAGAAATAACCCAAGCTAATTTGTGCCATGTTTTTGCAGTATGAACAAACCCGAGTTTGTTGTTACCCTCTATTGCGAATGCTAAGCTAAGCTGTTCTAAGCTGAGCATCTCCCTGTTTCTTCAACATGCACACTGAAAGAAAAAAAATCCCTGGCTAAACAGCATTAGACATGCTTTTAGTCTGATCACATTAGGGCTGTTATGGGCCTCGATGTAATGACTGTTCAATCAAATCAATTCTGCCATTCAAACTGGGAATCAATAGCAGTATGTTGTTATTACGAAATGTATCTTCTTGCGCGGGTGAGCAGCTGCTCTCCCTCTGGGAGCTTTCTCCTCGGTATATATATTTGTCCCTTCATCTCATCCTCCATCTCTCTGCTGAAACTCTAGACAGGGCTATCTGAATGTCAGGCAGACAGAATCAATACAAAACATGTCAGTGACAGGTTACTTTTCTCTGGGTGTGTTGTCAGACTATATAAAGAATCTGATTCGCTGGAATGATGGGCAGAGTTAGAACTGCAATATCTCAATTCCTGGACCCCACAAGATATCACAATCATTATTATGGTCTACGTTACTAACCTAGTGTTATATACATTTAAGTAAAAGTAAGTAAAATAGCATAATGTTCCAATACAGAGATTAAAACAAAAGAAAAAGACACCAACTAAAAGACTCTGTACATCCAGTAGCAAAGAAAGCATCCACTTTTACAGAATGTTGTAATTGGTTAACCTGAGGAATCAAGCCACTAGCCGTCAATAAAAATGAATTTCATCACCTCACTGAGCAACATAACAGATTTTAGAGAAAGGCATGTTGAAATGCAGCCTAAAAATGAAGAGCAAAGCTGGAGTCTGTGTGGTTAAAAATTTAAAGTCTGTTCATATCTGACCACACCCAGCATCACAGACAACTGTGCTTTGGTGCCCTCAAAAGTGGCTTGTGCACCTATAATCACACACTGTGGAGAAGTGTCTGTATCATTAAGGTAAGAAATTGGACACCACTGGAGATCTGCAAAAAAATATTTTCAGCTGGTGCTTGGTTGATTTGTTTACTTAAAACAAAAGCAGTTGAATGTAAAGAATAAGACCAGGACACTGCTGGATTAAAATTAAGGTTTTTCAATTCCAGATGTCTTGCGTATATTCCACTAAGGGTGGATGCTAGTATTTTATGATCACATTAATACTTGCCAGTATTGATCTGTCACCCTATTTTCTGGTTCAACAAAATAAGTCAAGATTAAACCACGCTTACAACGTACAGCGCTACACATCGTTCCTGTTGCTATCACCATTCTACCAGTAAATTCTTGGCCCTTAGAAGACAAGCACATAAATTACATAATACTGCATGTGAAGGTTTGTCAATCTGAGAGCTTGTCAGATGTGTTTACCCTCTACAGCATCTCCGGTAGATGTTTAAATTAAAAACAGAGACAGAAGACTTCATTTCATCTGTAGTGTGAACTGTGCTGTGATATATTCCAATAAAACAGCAGTTCCTTATTTGGTAGCAGACATTTGTTAAAACAAATGGACTCGTACCATACATTCATTTTAAAGAAGACAGATGGACAAGCCAAACAGCACAGAGCAACCAGAAGCAACACATCAGAATTACATTTCTGGGAAACCACCTGCCTTTCCTTTTCCATATACATGTACATATATTTATGCTTTCTCCTCTACATTATGCTGAATACTGAGAGGAGAAACAGAGCCACAGGGCCTAATTAAAGACCCTATCTTTCTTGTGCAGGGTGACTGGTTGAGGTCTAGAAGAGAAATGCACTAACTACCTCCACACGCACACATACACAACAGTTATTAAAAAGTAATAAAACTACAAAAAAAAGTCTATGTAAGGTAATAGAGATAAAAATTTGAGAGAGAAAGGGAAGCAGGGTGAGAGACTACATCAGGCCACGGCTGGGTGTGAGGCTCAGTGAGATAAATGTCACGTCTAACCCTCCGTTGGCCTATAGAGCACAAATGGAGCGACCGCTTCTCCTCTTATCATCAGCTGCACACGCACACACTGCTCTCTCCCCCTCGCTCTAGAACAATTAGCTTTATGGTGGCTCAGAGCCTGTGAAATGTCATTCTGCCAGGTAAACTAGCTATTATATCACAAAGGCTGCAGCTGAGTCAATTATACAGCATAGGGAAGAGGGGTAAAGAGCAGGAGAGGAAGAGAAGGGCCCGAGAACCAGGGCAATGAATTCATGGGTTCATCAAAGGAGAGGGCAGAGGGGTCGCCGGTGAGAGAGGCCGGGAGGTAGGGAGGAAGCAGGAGAGAGAGAGAGAGAAACAGAAATGGAGAGCCTCAGTTCAGTAGGTTGTCAATGGTATGCTAATATGGCATTTACATCAGAGGAGACCACATCATCAAATCAAATAAGACACAAATTTAGCTAAAAGGCTCCATATGCACTACCAGTCAAAAGTCCGGACACATCTTCTCATTTAATGTTTTTTCTTTGCCTACATAACTATTTACATTATAGATTCTTAATAAATGATGGTCTAACGAAATGCAAACCGGATGAGATGGCACATCGCTGTAGGATGCTGTGGTAGCCATGCTGGTTCAGTGTGACTTCAATTTTGAATAAATCCCCAACAGTGTCACCAGCAAAGCACCCCCACACCATCATACCTCCTCTTCCATGCTTCATGGTGGGAACCATGCATGTAGAGACCATCCGTACGCCTTTTCTGCATCACACAAAGACACAGTGGGTAGAACTAAAGATCTCAAATTTGGACTCATCAGACCAAAGCAGATTTCCACTGGTCTAATGTCCATTCCTTGTGTTTCTTGGAACAAACAAATGCAGTAGTGGTTTCTTAGCAGCTATTTGACCATAAAGGCCTGATTGGTTCAGTCTCCTCTGAACATTTGATGTAGAGATGTGTCTGCTACTAGAACCCTGTGTGGCATTTATCTGGGCTTTAATCTGAGCTGCTGTTAACTTATGATTTCTGAGGTTGGACTTGGATTGACTTCCCCTTAGCAGCAGAGGTGATTCTTGGTCTTCCTTTCCTGGGGCGATCCTGATGTGAGCACTCAAACATTCAAAGTTTTTGCAATTTTCCGGACTGACTGACCTTCAGTTCTTAAAGTAATGATGGACTGTCATTTCTCTTTACTTCGCTGATTGGTTCTTGCCATAATATGGATTCTAACAGTTGTCAAACAGGGCTGTCAACTGTGTACCAACCTGACTTCTGCACAACACAGTTGATGCTCCCAACCCCATTAAGAAGGCAAGAAATTCCACAAATGAACCTTGACAAGGCACACCTGTGAAGTGAAAACCATTTCAGGTGACTGCCTCGTGAAGCTCATGGAGAGAATGCCAAGAATGTGCAAAGCAGTAATCAAAGCAAAGGGTGGCTATTTTGAAGAATCTAAAATCTAAAACATGTTTTGACTTATTTCACCCTTTTTTGTTTACTACATAATTCCATATGTGTTTATTAATAGTTTTGATGCCTTCAATGAGAATCTACAATGTAAATAGTCATGAAAATAAAGAAAAACCATTAAATGTGAAGGTGTACCCAAACTTTTGACTGGTAGTGTGAGTGTTTGCATCCCTTGCTCTGTCATAAATAAACTGGCTAGCTAAAAATGAAGGTCACCATACATATTTGAGATAATAACCTCACAAACATGCCAGAAATCAAGCACTGGTTACACATTAGGTGTGTAGTTGAATTAATTCTGTAATTCTGTTTGTTCTTTGCTTTTTGGGTTTTTTTGGGAGTAAATAAATAAACACTGGGGCTCAATATATGTAATTAGATCTTTTAAACTAGCAATACCAGTTAAAAGATTTAAAAATAATCCACTGCATGTGCAACAGCTGCATTCAAAAATGTACTTTAAGTATCAAGGGTAAAGGAACTCACTTTGTAAACAAGATGACCCCTCTTCATTATTTATTCTATTTTTGTCTAATTAATAATGATGCAACAGTGAGTAAGCTGTGTTAATATTGCAGTCAGGTCATGTTGAGCTACAATCTGTTGGTTCAATTTAGAATTTCATATATAACATTTTATAAGCTGAATTTGATTTTTAAAGTTGCAAACTAGCTAATGGGTACAGCTGTCAACTAAACATCAAGTATATGCATCTCAAAATTGTACTCATGAGCTGTAAGTGTACTCAAGTTATATTCCACAGCTGCAACTAAGTGTGTCATTTATGTACTTTATGTTTTGCAGAACATCAAGACACATCAGAGTGAGAATATGACGGAGGGATGGACAGAGTGAACCAAAAGCTGTGAGGCGACTCTGTGTTCTAAGAGCAGGCTTGTCACAGACGCTGTCCTCTCAGCAGAGTGACCAGATGGAGCCTGATGCTCAGGGCACATGAAGGTGGCCCCTGGGGGCCTCCCAACCCACCCCCCCTCACTGCTCCTCACCCCTGAACTGGGGCTCTGGCTGGGCAAAAAGGACCCGTTCTCTGCCTCTCGCCTGCTGTGTGTAGGCCACTTTCCCCCAAATCCCCCTCCCGTCCACCCCTTCCCTCCTGCAGCGGACAGTGCCCAAATGCCAGCACGTCCCACCTGGGCCTAGCCAAGCCTGTCCCTACTGTCAGGGGGCAGGCGTGACACGCAGCGCCGAGAGCACTCACCCCTGACAGGAACACAATGGCCCAAGGACTGGCTGGCTGACTGGGCTAGGTACAGATAATACTGTTAATCGTGCAGAGTGGCAAACAGCTTCCCAGAACAATGAGAAACCGGCAGAGCGGTGATTGGAAAATATCTCCCACTACTACCATACACGCGCCCACACAGACATACATGAAGACACACACACTAACACGGATGTGTACGAGAACGTGCACATACAATTTAACATGGAAAAATTCATTTGAGCTTGTAGCTACCTCTGAGCTCGTATCAGCCCAAGGTGTTCAAGCCTGATAGAGATGAGAAGAAAAGGAGATTCCTACCTTTTTATATACAGAGGATGTGTAAGTCACCAGAAATCCTCCAGCCTTTTCTCTCTTATAATCTAAGTTATGGAACAATGAACGCACATTGCTCTGAAATTCCAAATTTGTTTTCTTTGGATTTTTTTCTTACTCTGTCTGTCTGTTGAAAGATATTATACACAAATATATTGTAAAAGAAGATAAACTTGTTCAAAGATTTCAAAACCTTCATTTATATGCAATGGGTCCTCCACTGAAGAAATGTAGCACATCCTATTCTGCGTTGCATGCTCAATGCACTGAACCAGCCAGAATAAACCGTACCAAAATTCTGATGATGTATAAAAATTTTGTGGTTCTCTGTATAAAGTTTTCAAATAAAATGAAAAAATAATATAAAATTTTATCACTACAATGTTTGACATTCTAGTTACTACATGCTCTATCGCAGCATTTCATGTGTACACTGTGGAAAGGTCCACACTTTAGTGTTATTTTGCTATCACTCACACCCTCTTCTGAGGGCCTTACCTCACCTAACAGTTACTCAGTAGCTACAGTACATGCAGAAATTGGATTTGGGCAGGTTCTGTTTGTCTTTTTCAACAAATGTAACCTACGTGTCTTTTCATTTTCTTTTTTTTTGGTCTGCATTTATTCTCATTGTTTAACTCCACAAAAGGGGTGTCAACATTATATGAGATTGATGCATATTTTAGTCTTGCAGCCAAATATTTTAATATTTAGTGCATGTGTGTGACCATCTTTTCATTTTCTCAGATACAAAGAAAGACTTTTGGTTGTTGGCGAAATGTGAGCCAATATTTATTATCCACAAGAAGACAAATACTGCACATCATTACAAACACACCATCTGAACTGTAAAGCATGGTGGTGGCAGTATCATGATGTAGGGATACTTGCCTACTGGAAAGCTTGTAAAGGTAGAGAGTAAAATGAATGCAGCAAAGTACCAGGAAATCCTAGCAAAAACATGATGTAGTACAGAACAGAACTGCGAGAATATTTGTTTTCCAGCGAAACGATGACCCAAAGCATACAGCCAAAGCCACTCAGAAATGGGTTAAAGACAACAGGGTGAATGTGGAGTGGCAGTGTCACAGCCCAGACCTCAGTCCAATTGAGAATTTGTGGCGGGACCTGAAAAGGACTATTCCCAGACAATCTGCATCTAACCTGACAGATCTTGAACAGTTTTGCAAAGAAGAAATGGGGTAAGACTGCATTGTTAAGGCTCTCTGCGACTGATCCACAAAGTTCAGTGCTGTAATGATACCGAAAGGTAGAATTACTAAATGCCGAGGGTGAATACTTATGCTATCACTTGATTAATATTTTAGAATTTTAACTAATAGACATTACTTTCGAGCAACCTGTTTCACTTTGACATGATAGTCTTTTTTTGTATTTTTTTTGTCAAAAAAGCCCATTTATATTGATCATGATTCAAAGCTGAAATGTAGTCAAAAGAGAAAACTTAACTTCAAAGGGAGGTGAATACCTTTATAGGTACTGTATCTATCTATCTATCTATCTATCTATGTATCTGTGCTTCAGTAGAGTTCCATGCATCAACAGTCTACGACAGCACCATTACTGACACAACTTGTATTAGGGTATTATATGTTAAATATACATTGGGGCTTGTATCATACCCCAGTACAGGTCATTTACTATGAAGATTTGCAGCTGATTATCCTAAGAAGTCATGACTGCAGATTGGACTTCAAATATTTCTATATTGTTTGTGGAATTTAGGAAATTGTCTAAATTCTCTAGCCATACACACCTCTCTTCCAAGAGTGAAGTTTTGCAAAAGGCTTTAGAGTCAAGATTTAACACCAAGAGTATCTTTAACGCAATAAAATTATACTGATTTTGAATGAGCAGCTTCACACTTGTGAACGGCTTGAGAGAAATTTGCTGTGTTTCTGCTGTAAGTTTCAATTCAGGTAAACATTTGTTCTGTACTTGCAGAGACATGATATACAGTAATTGTCTGTCTGTACTGTATATCTTCTTTCTGTATTTTTAAGTTTTCTAGGAGACTCATTGCCATACAGTCAGGCTGTTGTAGCCAATTACTGCTGCTAGCTGCTCAGATGTCGTCAAATTGAGTGGCAGCTTCCCCAGCTCGCCTACATCTGGGGTGTGAGGGGTATGTGTCGCAAACAGTCACACGTCCTCGAAATCCACTGTTTATCACCTGCTGACATTCATATTCATGTCACGATGCCTCTCTGGCCTGAGATAGGATTCAGTTAGTTCACTGACCAGCAACGCTTTGTACTGCCTACTATGCTGATGGCTTAGAACAGCTTTAACCAGTAAGGTTTTTAAAATGTTCATCATATCCTGTGTGATGCAAACCAAATAGTTTGAAGAAACTTTTGCAATGGGGAGGTATCATCACATATATAGGCATGGTGATGCTGCAACAGAGAATATAATTACATATATTATATTCTTTTCATGAATATGCAAAAACTAATTATACATTAAACAATTCCCTTTTTTAAACATATTTCTTGTTGGTTTGCTTTTAAATGGATGAAAATGCCTTTTTTATTTTTTTGCCCAGGAATCTACAATCAACATCCAATAATAACAAAACAAATGAGAAGTTATTAAAAATCAGAAACCACTTCAGATTTTAGTCATGTGCATCCTTTTTGCTTTAATTATCCCTGAGATGTGGCAAATTAAGCTGACTGAATGCAATTTAGAAAGGCAGACGTGCATATCAGGACAAAAAGCATTTAATGGTATCCAATGAACTCTCTGTAGACCTCCATGATAAAATTGTGGTGAGAAATAAATCAAGGCATTTCTGGAGCACCTACTTTGAAATTAAAAAGTCTGAGCCACAAAGATTGCTCCTTGAGTTGGCCAGTCACCCAAAGCAACTAGCCTTGGTCAGGGAGGTGACCACGAACCAAACAATGATTCAGAACCTGCTGCAAGGACAACCTTCTCAGCAGGATATCATCACTCTGGCCTTTATGGTAGAATAGTTAGATAGAAGCTACTCTGAGTAAAGGCACATGACACTAGACTTCATGTTTTAATGATATTTAAAGGACTCTAGGAGAATGAGGAAATAGATTCTTGGATCGTATGAAATGAAAACTGAACTTTTGGGCAGAAATCCATATACTATGTCTGGAGAACACCTGGCACTTTCTATCATCTGGCTAATACAATCTTTACATTGAAGCATGGTGGTGGCAGTATCATGCTACAGGAGTGCTTCTCTGCAAGAGACAGGGAGATTGGTCTGAGTTAGGTGAAAAATGAACGCAGCCTGAGACTGGGGTACCGCTTGTTTAAGTATGACAATGACCCAAAGCAAATATTTAAGAAAATCAAGGTGGCTGAAGTTCAAGTCTCTGACATTCCTTAAATATCCCAGTCAAAATGCAGGCTTGAACCTCACACAACGTCTGTGGAGAGACCTGAAAATGACAATTCATAGATGCCTCCCATCTAATCTGATGGAGTTTGAGAAAATCTGCCAGAAAGAACTAAACAAAGTGCCCAAATCTTGGTGTGTATTGCTTGTAGAGACTTACCCAAGACACAAAGCTGTAATTGCTGCCAAAAAGGCTTCTACAGAGTAATGAATGAAGGGTTTGAACACTTTTGTAAATGAGAACTTTCAGTTTCTGCTTTTTCACACATTTGTGAAACTGATGAGAGGATGATTTTACCTATGAGGATTTTTAATTATTTAAAATTAAATATACAACACGCTTTAGTGTTGAAATAGGAGGTCTGGACCCACTGTATATGGAATATAGTAATCACAGACAGCAAAAATAATTCACACATAGGTGTGCATTTTATGCATGTACTGCATGTCAAAATGTAAAATTGCCAAATCAATTAATTACTGATATTTTAATCTTTCTTATATGATACAAAACAACTTACTCAGCTTTTTGTTCCTATGCATGTTAACCTTCGTGATAGGATTTGGCCCACGTCTGTGTGTGTGTTTATTCATGTGTCTGTTGGTGTGTCTGTGTGAATCACATGGGGCTTCTCTTCCCTGTTTGGCTCAGATTTTGGCAGCCCTCCGTACTCTGCCATGCATACGGAAACATGCAGGAGTGGGCCTGGAATCAAGGTCAGGCCTGGAAAACGATGTAGCAACACTCCTAAGACCTGACTTTCTGCTGAGTTTGGCATTGTGCTATCCGTCCCTCGAGGCCACAGCCAGGAGTCACCCATCATGCTTATCCAGACCAACCTGTAATGAGCTCCTGGAAGACGGTCCAACTTAGGGATAGCGTTTGGAAACGCTTGGCATGCCGGTTCTGTTGAAGAGACGACATGGTCTTTTGGCACAAACACAAGGCCTACTCCAACCAACCATAGATTAAATGTTACTTAGTGGAAGCCGCCGTTCTTGAAAGAACTCACTTCAAGAGATGAAAAGAATTTCTACTAAGGAAAAGATAAAAACAGAAACATATTACACGTGATAATCAGGAAGTAAGTATTTTTATAAAAACATTGTTTGCTGCAATGTCATCCAATCATCATTCAAAAACTCCTACATTACTACCTCAAAATGTCAAGAGGCAAGAGGGCAGAGACAGAAAGTACAAAGACACGGAGATCAGAGAGCCCCCTTACCACTTTTGTGCTGACCTTAAAAGGAGCAGCGCACTGTGCAAACATCTGGTCCATCAGCTGGATCCTATGCATCAGCGGGCACAGGGACACACTGGGACAGGTTGGCGGCTGCCTTTGACAGCAACAGTTAATTTCCAACATAATCAATTTATGTGCAGCTCCATAATAACCATCTGTGTTCTGTACGAGGAGGACAGTCCTGAGGAACAGAACAGTGCTGGCTGCTCCTCCTCTCCATGAGCGACGCCAGGAGCAAAAGGGAGGAGAAGGAAGTGGAGGAGGCGGAAAACAGGGAGAAGAGGAGTTAAGGAAGTAGACTGGTGGGGTGTGAAGCTGTGACGGGGGGTTTGGTGATGATGGGAAGAAGAGTTAAAGGACAGCAGCAGTGAAGAACCACAGAAGTAAACTAAGGGAAGACTGAGGGAAAAGAGGAAGTAAGAGAAGGGAGCCGAAAGTAGGTGAGGATGAGGAGAAGGTCAAAAAGGAAGAAAAAATGAGAGGACAGGAAGGAAGAGGACAGATGATGAAATTAGGTGACCATTTTAAACACAAGGACAAGGACAATTTATTAGCTGAAGTCAATAAGGTTAAGAGGATCAGAAAAAAAAGTCTCTATTCAATGTACCTTTTCATTACACAATGCAAATACACCGAACAAAGTGGGTCTCCTCTGCATATCCCCACTATAAATTTGGTTTTCCTACAAGGTTAGCTCCCTTGGCACTTGAAGCCCACTGCATCCTCATCCACCTCCAATGTCAAAATTTGCCAGGGAAGGTGTCACTCAGGCGATTACTGAATCACCTCAGTGAGCCAATTACACTGTGTGCTGTCAAAGCCAATAGCAAACAGTGCCTCACACACAGACACACACAGCTTGGCTAGTGTGAAACAAAACATGAAAACGGAATTAAGCTCCGGTGACCCTTCACCCCACTACATGCAATTTTCATAAGAGTAATCAGCATAATGTGCTAGCTTCTGCAGATAACTTCTGACTTGCTTTGACCTTAAAAGGAATGTTTTTTTTTGCGGAGGAAGTAACCCTCGCATTGCATTTGAACAAATACACATCGATAATTTTACTTTAAAAACATATAGTATATATGTCCAATAGCAGGATACAATAAATGATTGTTATATATATGATCAGATATTATGCATATATGCATGATATGTTTGATATGATTGTTTTAACATCCCAAAGTTTTAAAAAAATACAGTTTTTTATGTGGAGCCCTGTAATATTTGTTGGTAATACTATACTTTCTAACTAAACTTGACATCAAAAGAATTCCCCTACTGAATCACGATATTTACTCATCCAGTATCCTGCTCCAACCTGAACCTAACCATGGAATTGTTTTGATTCTGGTGAGAAAGAAAATGCTAATAAATGAATAGCTGTCACAGTAATTTCGCTACTTGTTCTTCTCAGGTGACCCTCCTATAATTCCCTTCCCTCCTGTATTTTGTGCATGCGCGTGCAAAAGAAGAAGCTAAACTTATAGAGCACACAAACACATGAATACAGCCCATTCGCACACATGTATAGACACAAATCACGCTCAAACATCACAAGCCAGCTCGCATCAAATCCACCTGCCAGTGTGAACCTCAGGTGTGTGATGCTGTCTGAAATATATATTTTTTATACACCACTACTGCTGGATCCAATCTACTGGTAGCCCTCAATACAGTCCATCCAACCTGTCATGCATTATACATGTGCTGTGTGAATGTCCATGTGTCCCTGTACATCCTCTGCCGTCCTAATTGACATGCAGCGGGCCCGAGCAGCTGTGAAGCTTTCTCTGCATGCGTGCGTGCATGTGTGTGTGTGTGTGTGTGTGTGTGTGTGTGTGTGTGTGTGTGTGTGTGTGTGTGTGTGTGTGTGTGTGTGTGTGTGTGTGTGTGTGTGTGGTGTGCATAGCTCTCAGTAAAGCCCCTGCATCCTCTAGGCCACCTGGACATAATGGCCTTCAGCTGCCACCATCACCACCAACACAAGCAGCAGCAAGAGCTGAGTTAGAGACCCATTTCTAACACATGCACCCGGATTCTCTTTACCACGCATGGACCAATATGGTTGTTCATTTAGCAGAGTGCAGGATGAAAATGGACAACATAGACAAACTTGCAAGCACAATAATGCACACAAACACATACACACCTACATTGTCCAAACAAAGTCTTAAAATAATATAAAGTGCATCATAACCCTAGAACTTTAGATGTAGTGTGTGAAATCTATAGAAATTATACATTTTTTGATGCTAAAAATGTGTATGCATGGGTTAGATGTCACTATGCTATAGAAAGCTGCAGAAATCCTTTTTTTATGCTGGAGGTTTTTTATGTGAAGGTCTCTATGGCAAAAAGAGAGAGATGTTTCCTTTGCAACGTCAGATATGTGCTTTGTTCGCAGTGTATATATGATCTAAAGTGTATATGTGTAAGAGGAAGGGGGGCTTTTTTCCCAATCCTCCCTTTTTCCTCATCTCCAAGCCTTGATTCTATATTTTTTTTCTTCCTTTCCTATATCAGAAGCCTTTGATTCTGTCCTGCTTCTCAATTCTTCATGGAACTCCAGCATTTCAAAGAGTTCTTCTTCTCTCCCCTCCTCCTTCCCAGGCGGAGTGCTGGCCAAGTCTGGGAGAGGGACTGCCCATCAGAGGTTGGCTGCTATCAGCAGGGGGCCGCATGTCTCCAATTCAGGTCAGCCTTGGCTACAGACGGGGACTTAAAAGCAAGCCACAACACGTCCTGTGATCCCAGTAAGCACGCTTGTTAGTGGAATTGATAACGGACCCATACACCTGGGTCCTCTGAAGTTGGCATGGCATTTTAAAGGGGAAGACAGGGAGCCAGGGCAGCCTGATACCGCATGCAAACGTGTCGAACCGAGGAAAGGAGGGATGGGGGTGGAAAAGGTCTTTTTGGCATATGACGAAACAGAATATGTTTGGGGGAGCGACCTAGAACATTGTGGAATTATGTACAAATACAGGGCATATGGCATGGAATCATTCTGAGAATCCTAAATATGTGTTGGCTCCATCATGGCACCCCCTGTAAATTTCTTTCACAAAGTTTGAGTAATATGTAAATGTGAAAACCAAAAAGCATGCACACACTTGAGGCCTATATGTTGTATGTTTACATCAACACAATGAAATATTTATATGTGATCGTTATATTCTGCTTGCATGTATCTGTATGCATGCATTTTTAGAGGCGGCTGACACAGTACGTCCCACCATTTCCCTTCCAAACAGCAGTAACACAAGCACCATGCTCAGATGCCACATTTATGATAATCAGAGTATAATTCATTTATTGGGTCTACCTTTGCCATGTGTTGACCCCACGGCCATGTTGCCAGCTCACATCTGGCTGCATGGTGTGCCGCTCAGTCCTGGATGGGATTTGCCCCTGGTGATGGGGCATCTGGGAGACCAGATGAAGCTGAGGCTTGATGAGTGCTTTGTCTATTATGGATATGGGTCTTTATGGAGACATTGACAGCTGCACATTGACAGTCTCCTGAGCAGGAGGCCTACTTCAGCAGTTGTGCTCTTTCTGTTGTCTAGAACACAGAGAACAAACAGAGCTCTGAATATTAGATGGATTCTCTGTTTGCTACTGCAGATATAAAGTAAAACTTTAATTTTAAGGAAGGATGACAGTGTTTGGTTTTTTTTTTGTTGTTGTTGTTGCTTTCGAAAACCTTTATCAGCCTAGCTACAAAGCTTTTTTTAAACATACTTTTTAGACTAAGAAGACTGGAGCCTAGATTCATAATGTTCAGTTTGAAGTGAAGAGAAGCCTCCAGACCACACATACATATAAAAAAAACTGTTATTGCAACCTGCCTAACATCTCTCACTAATGTACACGTTTAGCAAAGGCTGCGTGGAAGATGCACCCACCACTATCAATACATGTTTCTAAAAATTATACCAGTCAAACTGTCAAAATTACCATGAATGAACCTATCAGTGCATCTGTTGTGTGCCCTGACACTCCTAAGTGATAGGTTCTGGGTCGGAGCGGTGGATGGAGAGAGCTTGACGAGGAATGCGAATGAAAGATTATCCACCGACAAGAGACATGTAGCTACAGACCAGGCAAGCCGAGCTGACGTTCTCCAACCTTCCCTCCTGCCCGCCATTTGTGAAGGATTTGGGGATTTCATAATTTCCTGTTCTTTCTGAAAGGGGGATGGCAGCACCTGGTCCACACAGCTGTACTTCATTTAGAGAGCAATTTGAAAAGAGCGAGGGGGAGAGGAGAGGAGCGAAGCAGCCTTGTCATTAAGGGCTCCAGAATGGCCTCCGTTTGTTAGACACATGGCACAGAGTTAATGCCGCTGAATGGGGAATAGGCGCTGTTGATGCTGTCACAAATTTCTCATAAGTGCTATGACATCTGAAAAAGCCACTCCAAGAGCAGGGAGGGGGGGGAATTCAAATTTTCCTTATCAAAGAGGGGTTTTTTGTAGGTAATTGACAGCTGTGGCTAGGATGTAAGCATGTGTTTCTGTCTGTTAAGATGGATATTCTATTTGTGTATCATTTCATCTTTCATACACCTTGAAGTTTGTTGGGTATGCAGGTGACGGCGGCGCCGGAGTTTGCAGCTATGGGTTGACAATGAGAATAATAACCAGATTGTTGGTAAACTAAGGTGATGCAAAGGTTTGTTGTGCGGATGCGCAGCTGCCTCGCCTCTTCAGAGTTGATGTAATTGATTTTGACGTGCACATGTGGAGGGGAGGAAAAAAAAGTGAGGCGGGATCAAAGGCAAACGCTTTATTGCCACATCACAGGCCCCTGCTGCATTTTGAATTCTACCAATCTGTCCAAACAGTCAGATAAAATCCTGCGATGAAGAGATGTGCTGCTCTCTCTTTTCTCGTTTACTCTCTCTTCCCCTCCCCTTCCCCTCTCTCTCTCTCTCTCTCTCTCTCTCCCCCCTCTCTCTACCTCTCCTGCCTTCTTTGCTCTTCCTCTGCTTTAGAGTAATTCTCAAGTGGTAATAAGTGATGCAAGAGCCATCGGGGCAGTATGAAAACACTGATCCACAAAGGTAAAAACAACTTCCACAACAACTTGTCAGAGACTTGACAGATGTTAAAAAAAAACTGAAGCAGGAGGTGGTAAAATTAAACTTTGAGAGTAGCAGAAACAACCTTAGATACTCTGGATCTCTTACACTGTTAGAGTCAAAAGTGAGTTTCCAAACAGCTATAAATGCTGGCCATTTTGATGACAGAAAGTGACCAGTCAGATCAGAAAGTGGTGGAAGTGAAGTAAAATTGACACATCATTTTGAAATTGGTGGTGCTGACAGTGACTTCATGCAGGCTGTGCAGTAGTTTCATTTGTAGCAAAAATGGAAACAAAAGCTATACTGGCTTTGCATCTCATTTAGCAGAGCAGAATTATACAAAATTGGATGGTTTGTCAAAGCTAATATGATAGTTTTCTCCATTCATGGATTCCCTCCTTTCCCTTGTGATAACAAAGTCAAGGCAACTTTCTGTGAAAATGCAAATGTTAAAATCTAATTGAAGCAACTGCATCAATGTAATATGGAAGAGCTTATTTCAGTCAGAACTTGTGCTGTAATAAATGTGTCCGCACCCCAATCTTGAACAACCACTACAATCTGTATCTGTAACATATCTTCAAAATAAGGTCCCATTTAAGTAGAACAGCACAACAGAAACCGTCTTCTTTTCACACCTCACAACCTAAACACACAGTTGGTGTTTTTGAGGTGTGTGCATCACAGCTGTCTTTTTCTGTTGTTAGCCATCCTGACTGCTCAGTGAGCAATGGGCTCTGTGCTCGCTGTTAATGGGATGTTAGCGTGTGGATCTGAAAGCATGTGCCTATGTCTGTGGGCAGAGTGTAATAACAGAACCACAGTTGGACTAACCATGCTGAGCTCAAAGGGAGAGCTGCACAGAAAAGATGAGAACAACATACACACAGGCAAAAGTGACACACACATACACACACACACACACACACACACACACACACACACACACACACACACCTGCCAGGTGTGTGAGGAGGCTGTGTGATATGGAGCCAGGCTTCCACAACCGACCAGTCTCAGAGTGCTGTGCTGCTTCACAAATGAGTCAGAAACGAATCCTGGTAACAAGCACACCAGTGGAGAATATCTGCACTGAGCCCAGCCATCCACTGCCACAAACGCTTCTTGTATAATACATTTGATCACGGAGTCTCACCTCATACTTGCCCGCCTGTTCCAACATTCACTGACACTGACATAACAATGATGGATTCCTCTGCAAGCACTGGAACCTAGAAGCATCCTTCACACACACACACACACACACACAAAAAAAATCCAACAACTTGATGAGATCTGTATGAAAACTTGTGAGTGGGCTCTGCTGTTTGTCAAGTGCGCCTTTGGCAGGGCAGTGGTGGTAGTGATGGCTGTGGGTGGTGGTGGGGGAGGGTGGAGGGGGTCAGAGGGGCTCTTGGCTGCTCTCCTCCCTCCTGTCAGCCCCCTCTCTCGGCCAGGCAGGCAGGCTGTGTTGGGCTGCCCGGCTCCTCGGTAGCAGATGCGAGCCCTCATGTCAGAGGCAGGCAGTGGCCCGACGGAGTGCCGCTCGTGCTCATACCTCATTGAGCCATCTCCCCTAGCAGATGGCGCGCTGCTGCGGGCGCTCCTCTCCCCGATAATTACCAGGCCTCGCCACAGATGGAAATGTCAGTCAGCCTCACAGGTCCTGGTTCCTGCCACTGCCTCCGTCCGCGGCCCCTCTACCTAGGCCGGGCGCTGCCAACACTCACCATGTGTTCTGTGACTGCTGACTAGGCAGGCAACAAAAGAGAAATCCACCCACATGAATATTCATGCAGGGATGTTAGGTGGCTAGCTGTAGACCAGACTGGGCACCGGCAAATAGTTGGCCAGGTGCAGGTTGTGACACCGATTTCCAACCTTTTTTGTCTTCCACTTCTATACTGTGTCACTGTTCACGTTTCATAACGCAGTGCAGCAAAGAGTGCCTTGATCAATCTTGTGCACACTGGAGAAGGAAAGGTGAAATTGTACCTACTGCTTTGTACAGTTGTGGAATGACATATTTAGGGGATTAGGATAACTGTGTTTGCAAAATGGATTAATTCTAGCAGATGCCAGGACTAACCCCCACTTATCTGTGATAAGGTGACCAGATGTCTCAGCTTGGCAAAGGCAACACTCTCCGAGTTTTATTACTCGGCGCCAAAGCATCCCCCGAGAAATTTCTCCGTGCATTCACAGATAATCTACCTTCGCAGAGAACAAGGCGACAGGGTTTTGCCTCTTTGTGTATTTGTCCATGTAAGAATTTATGTGGACGTGTTGCCTGGATGTAGGAAGCTCAAGAAGATTAAACTAAAGCAAATACCTTTGTGCCCAAGTGCCGGCATCGTGAGGGAAAAACACAAAGTAAGTAGTAGTTTATCAGAAAAATCACTTAGGAGTACATGTCTTATAATGATGTTTCCCAACAGAAAACAGCAATGAAATTATTTACTCATCTCAAATGAGTTTGTTTGCTTCTCAATAGGAATCATTTATTCTTTTTAGCATGTCAGAGGGAAAACCTTGATGCCATTCAAAAATTGTTAAATACAATCTGTCAATAAACATTGTACCACCTTCAACAGAAAGGAAATATAGCTGCTGTTCGCTCCCATTATATATTTCAACCGGGAGAGCTTAAAATCCACAATCACTGATTACAGGTGATCTCTGTAATTGCATGTCATACTCAAACAATAACAATTTATGACCCATATGTCTTTTTATGCTCTGAGATGTGATCATTTTCCTACTGCATTTCAATCTAGGGTGCACGGTCTCACCACAATGTTGTTTGCAGGTCGAGGAGGCCCACAGAACAATGCAAACTGGCAGTGGTTAACTGAAAAGGTGAGATGAGTCATAGCGAAGATGACTTTAAGTTGATGTGTGGCGGCGACATCTTGCTATTTGCAGTGCACCACTGCTGACAGTTGGAGCTCCAGCCACAGAGCCCCCTTTGCAGGTGGTGAGGCCAATGCTGTTGCAGAGCAATGCAGCTATCAGCTTCAAACACGGATGAAAAATGTCACATCAGCTCACTCATACTTTAAACCCAACTCTAGTGTGGTTTTCCTTAATGACTACAAATGGTTAAGCAAGTAAAATTCATCTTGAATGCCATGAAATAGGAAGACGGAGATGGAATATACTTCAAAAACAAAATCACTATAACTATGTATTTGGTCAAAAAGGAGTCAAGAGCAAATTTTAACATTTTAATATTTATTTTGCCACTGATAACTGGAAATGTCCGAAATTTTTTGAAGAAAATTACAAAAAACAAAGAAAATCTGCTAAAACCAAAAATTGCTTCCTATAATTGAAAACTTCATGTTGATGAAACATCTAGCATTCTTCTTTTTATACCACAAAAATGAGGCAGTAGCTAAATGTAATCACTGTTAAGTAGCTTAACTTAAATCCCTGGTCAGATTGTTCAAACATGGTGTTAAATATTTAGGTAATTATGCTTAAGAAAAAGGATCACATTTAGGTTTTGAATCATAAATAGTAGTCGCACACTTTGGATAAATAGCCGTCAGACTTCAAACCCTTTTCTTTGAACGTTACTGTTTTTGTACTTAATGATTTCTACCTTCATACGGAAGAAAAATTCACGTAAACTGCTTAAGTTGCCGTAAAAAATGAGAAAATACTGACACACTGTGGCATGGCTGAACCCAGTTTGGCCTGTCTGTGAAGGGTAGCTGAATGAAAAGACACATCTTACTGACATACAGGATATGCAAATGTACCCCAAAAACTAATCTGTCACTTAGTCTGAGGCAAAACTGAAGACATAAATAACCATATTGGCATCTGTGATGAATGAGTTTGGTCGATTATCTGCTGTGCGGTGAAACTGTAGATAAAGTTTTGATCATTTGAATAGTGCAGAAGAATCTGTTTCATCATGGGGATTAATTCTAGCCCAACTGCCAAGTTCTCACTCACTGATCTCTTGTTAGGCAGACTGAGAGATGAAACTTGAAAACATATGACGCAACATGAGTGAAACGCAGTCAGCATAAAATAAACAGAAGTATCCAGCCCTCAACAAGGCTGAAAGTTGTTAGCACCTCAATAACTCATACTCTCTGCAAAACAGTAGCCTGGAAAGCAAAAAAGAGCAAGTAAAAATCCTATTATTAACTAATAGAAGACAAAAATGTATAGACAGATGTGTTTATGCAATCTGCCTGCATGTTGTTTGATTATCTCCCATTTAGCAGCCATTTATAAAGCCTTTGTCAAACTGCAAGAGTGGCAGCTCTCAATATAACCTCTGATCATAATTAAAAGTGGTCAAATGAGACTCAAGATATCACACCTTTGTGTTGTACAGATGCAGTTCAACAGAATGGCATCAGTCTGCCTCCCTTTTTTCTTTCTTCTTTTTGTCTTGGGCTGACAAAGCTGGCCCCTCATTTCCATTCTGCCCATTATGCAAATGCGCACGGATCACATATTGGTTCAGATGAGTAAAGCAAGTGCAGAGGCCAGGTCTCCTTTAGGACCAAGTGGAAATTTGCACTTAAAAGCCATTTTGTGTGATAAAACAATGGCCCAGGTGCTGTGCCCTTGACCAAGGGCTTTATCGTCTCCTGTGAGGCAGAAAGTTGGTGTCACACCTGTTTCAGCCCCTTTCTGTGAGCTCGTGGCCCGACTCATTCAGTCTGGCTGACAACTGAGTACAGATGATGCTGTCAAAATGAATGAAAGGTTTCGCTGTTTTCAACCCCTCCATTCCACTGACTCATAGCAAATTTGTTGCTTGTTCAAAGTGCGCGTTATGTGTACATATTGAGGATTGCTGTGACAGGTGTGAAAAATCATTCTTTTTTTTATAGTGATGCCTGTTTCTGTGGATACCACATGCTTACTTCTTTCATAATCTTGGTTTTTATTCTTGAAAAACAAAGGGTCGACAAAGCTGTTCGACCTTGTTAAATATTCTACATTTTCATTAACTGTTTATTGTTGTCAAGGGGGCACTGCATTTGATAGATTAACAACAGAGGCCATATGTTATTTGTTGCCTGGCAAGATTTCCTCTCCTCATGCAGTTCTGTTGTTAGGCCACAAACAAAGCTAGATCAGAGAGATTAGCACCCATCACCTAATGCATTCAATCAACAAATCACCTCAAACCCTATCAAACAATACTGACATTTGGCACCCAACCAAAGAAGAAATCACTCCTCTGAGGATTTTCTCACATAATCTGGTAGGATTTGGTGTAAACAGCAGACCTTCTGTATCCAGGGCTATAAAATACACACTCAGAGAGCTGAATCTTTTCACCAATTAGCTTGCATATACTTTGCCTATGCAATATCTGTCTATGTGATACACTCTGTCGCATAGACTTTTGTCCAAAGTGACAAGTGCATTCAAACTACACAGGAACAAGAGCAGGATATCATCAAAAATTGACAAAAATCATGTTCCATGTTAGAGTACAAGTGCTTAAAAGATTTATCTTTTGTTTTTTGAATAAGTGCAAGCACAGTTGTTGAAATTAAGTCTGAAAAGCTGGAGTGGAAGATGTAGTGAGGCACAGGAGTACAATGGTAAGGTCAAGATGTAGGATTCAGCCATTGGAGGTGCAAAGAATAGTTTCCCTTCACAAAGAACACCGTAGGCCAGTGTCAGAATTTTGAACTGGATGCAAGTATAACAGCAAGTCAGTGACATGAAAGAAGAAAGGAGTGTTGTAGGAAGACTTAAGAAGGTTGAATACCAGGTGGGCAGTAGTCATTTGGATTTGCTGCAAAGGTGTGATGGCAGATGCAAGAGCTAAAGCATGGAGTTGCATCAGTACAGGTGGGTGACGATAAGTCTATGGGTAAGCAACTGAGATACTTCCCCAGTAACGAACAAATGAATTAACCCGACTATTAAGTAGGAATCGACAGGAGCGAGCTACTGCTTCAATGTCTGCCAAGTATGACAGTTCAATACCACTGTAGTAAAACTCTGAAAATATGCTGACATTTTATTGTCAATATTTTTGGATAAAACTCTATAGCAATCCAAAATTGTTAAAATTATCAATCCATTCTCATCTTCTCATATCAATCCACATTTACGCACATTTTTGGTGTAAGATCATATAATATATGGTCAGGTTCTCTACACTGTGCAGTATTTTCAACCCGATTCTCTTGATGTCTCCGCCGATTGCCTGGCAACCTCACACAAACAATGAGATTCTAGGGCGTTAACATGTCCTATACAAAACCCCAAATTTTGTTTTTTGAACCTTAAATATACAAATAAGAAAAAACAGGTTAATTTGTGAACTTTAGAGATGTTGGTAGATTGACTTTGTTACCTTAACATAGACTTATGCTAGCTGTTACCCATTTCATAGACTATTATGAAATAGGCATAAGATTGTAGCTTTTAGTTTCTCTGTGCACAACTGCACCGTTTCTTTAATAATTTAAAACTTTTCAAGTTTGTATAGAAAAACGGTATGCCTTACAATGTGGTCTAATTCATTAAGTCAAAGGTTAACACAAAAATAATGAAAACACAAAACATTATTTAAATACATTGTGGTTCGAGGCAAATTAACAGGCACTCTGATCAAGTCTAAGCACTTAAAGAGAAGTAAAAGAATGTCAGTTGTGTAGTGAATGCACATATAGCAAGATTCCCTTTGGGGTTTGTGCATAATTATAATTTTGTACTAGTTTGATAAGATAAGGAAAAACAATGGTTGTGAAAAAAATGTTTTAAAAATTTGTTCTCAAACTGCTGGAGCCAATTATTTTCCTGTGATGAAAGTATTCCTTTATCAATAAGGATCATACTATGCAATTAACACTGAGCGCAGATAACGACTAAACAGTCTCCACAGTCTGAAAAGGAAAAGCTGTTCTGCAGAGCTATGCGCATTTGCATTGCACTCACATAAATTCCATTTCATTCCGAATATCACATGCACTCCTTTTTGCAATCTGCACTGCACTAAGGGCCTGCTGCTTTCACAACCTGTCCTGAAGAGAGAGTAAGTGAGAGAAGCTGTCTGTAAAGGAGGGAGCGAGCAAAAACAGGAAAAAGAAGTGCAGAGTAGTTGAGAGTGGGTGTGTGTGAGTGAGTGAGAGAAAGTAAGAGTTGGGTGACCTTGTTACCAGTTGGGTTGAGTTGGACAGGCTGGTAGGAGGTTGCTGTCTACGGGGAGGGACAGACAGATGCTCGCTCTTCTCCCTGGGCAAAACATCTCGCCTGGTGCAGGCAGCACACAATCTGGCCCGGGCAGCTGTAACCCTAATGATCACTGGTGGCGCTGCACCTGACCGACCGACCAGCTCAACACTCATTCAGCCCTCCCCTTCCTTCCCCTCCACTCCCCGGCCCTCCATCTCCTCTTTGACCTCCAATACCTCAAAACTCTGAGTAGAAACTAGTTGTGCTTGCAAAGCATTGAAGAAGGAGGGTGTGGCTCATATAAAAAGGTGTCTTAGAGCAAACAGGGGGTTAAATATTGATATCCAACTAGAGGAAGCATTTTGTAACGGTGGAGTTGCTTGTTACGACAAGAAAGATGAGTGATCAAGGCATGATACTGTAAACAGATATAAGAAAAAACATGAGAAATACAGTACGGAGCGACTCATGAAAGAAATAGATCAAGGAGTAGGCGTAGAAACACATGTAAAAGGAGAAGGAATGAGGATAAGGGGGGTGTGAGGAGCTCTCATGCTTCCCTCCTGCTACCACTGATCCAGTCTGAGCTGCTTATCGGGTCTCTCCCACACCGCTCTCTGGTGTAAGGGCTCAAACTCCTGGGGCTCTGACTAGCTGCCTGGAAATGTGTCTGGATGAATTGTAATGTTCAGTATGTATATATGGATAGAGGATTGAGATTAATGACGAGATGGACGTGTATGCCTATTGTGATGGCTAAACAATGCCTTGGCATATTAGATACAGTATGTGTATGAGCGTCCAATGCCTTTTGTTATAAAAAAAAAACACAATATACACATCAGACTTTGCCAAGGACAGATTGATACAGTCAGAGGCGTATTTCCATCAGTGTCCCTGGTGTTTATGCATACTATT
Source organism: Amphiprion ocellaris (assembly GCF_022539595.1). Taxonomy (NCBI): domain Eukaryota; kingdom Metazoa; phylum Chordata; class Actinopteri; family Pomacentridae; genus Amphiprion; species Amphiprion ocellaris. The sequence goes on from NC_072785.1 coordinate 13,944,654, forward strand.
AATATTATCAAGACAGAGCCAGTTATTCATAACAATATAGCACAAAGATTTTGGAGAAAAAGTACATAATTAAGTGGAATAATGGATAAAATCTCAGGAACAACACCAGGCGGATAGGTCAAGCTGTCACCTACATTAAATAATGCACAATTTCTTTCTTTCTAATCACTATTGCTCATTTCGGTTGTAGAGGGTCACTTTAAAATCAACTCCTTCCTTTTTCTTTTAAAGGTATTAAGTTGGAGCTAAATTGCAAATAGACTGCACTTATGCAGGGATTTGATAACTCAATGAACAATTACAATTTTCTTCTCATTCCCCCATTTTTCTATAGTATTTTTTTCATATTGGAGAGGAATTATGGTTTTACCAAACATGTTTTTGTTCACTGTGAATTATGAGTTGTAAGACTCCTAATCCACATTAATCAAAGCTGAGCTGTTGTTTTCTCTCGCACACATCACACACGCACAGCACATAAAAGGTCATCCACAACAACCTCCCGTGGTAAACATTTTAATCCCAATTAATCGCTAATTCAGCTCATCACTCTATCTGTTCATTTCTGCGAGACAGACCAATCTAGATTTGCACGGGTGACGGACAGCTCATCTGCTTCATGAGCCTCAAACATGATGAAAAGAGAGTAACAGAAGATTGTTTGGGTTTTTTTTTCTGGTCAAGTGTGCACTTTCAAAAGGGGGTGCTAGTTAGCTTCATTTGGCTCCTCTGCCTGCAGTGCACTGAAATGGTTGGAACCCTTGTTAGACTAAATTAAAGAGGATAGAATGTAGGAATAGAGGATGCAAGTTATTCAAAGCGGAATTTGTTAGGGCAATGATTTCGTGCATTTTTATTACAAAACATATAATAATCGTCAATCAATAAAATAAATGTTTCTAGATAATATCTTCAGAAAGTCCTCAAAATGTTTTTTTGCCCTGATAATTAATGCATCGTAGTATGTCCTTCTTTGCAAAACTGACCAGAGAAAAGATACGTGAAAGTGTGTGTGTGGTGTCAGAGGCAGAAAGAGCAAGAGAGCTCTAGATGCCAGTGACAGAGAGAGAGAGAGAGAGAGAGAGAGAGAGAGAGAGAGAGAGAGAGAGAGAGAGAGAGAGAGAGAGAGAGAGAGAGAGAGAGAGAGAGAGAGAGAGAGAGAGAGAGAGAGAGAGGGAGCATCTGTGAGTGAGAAAGGAAACAGAGTGAGAGCCTGAAAGTGCAAGAAGGGGGATCGCGGTTGTGAGTGTGTTTGGAGATCGGCCTGGGCCAAGAATGTGTCCGTGACTGCTGCTCTGTGTATCTGCCTTGCCTGGGTGACACCGGTGACACAGACATTTCCCAGCAGCCTTCTTGCAGTCCTGAGCCACTGCTGATCTTCCGGGAGCCAATGAGTACACACAATCTCACACACACACACACACACACACACACCGAACACCGAACACTATCTCTCTGTCTTTCCCCTCTCTGGGCCCGGCAACAGGCTCTGTGTTAGCTTAAGCAGACCAGGACTGTCAGAACCATATGACCCCGGCAGGGCTTCACAAACTGTGCTGTTGCACTGCAATCATACTGCACCGGCCAAGACGGCTCATGTTCACAGTACGTTTCCAGCACAGCAGTTCCTCCTCTAGGAATCGTTACCCATCCATCAGCTTCGTTCGGTGATTTGTGGAGGTCTATATGCTGCCATTGCACAGTTGAGACTTCAGTCGGCTTCATACTGATGTTGCAAACTGCACTGTATGGTCAACAGAACAAAATCATCATGCATTTACCATGACAAAGTTTCCATATCCAATTTATCAGCCAAAACATTCGCAATTCTGTTAGTAAATAGAATTTTTGTCACATAATTTATGACAAATACATATAGAAACAGACAAACAGACACCGGACAGATGAACAGACAGACAAGCAGGCTCAGGAAACTTAAAATCCACCAGCCAAGATCTGGAGAGTTCACATCCTCCTCAAGCAGCCCAGCCGTCTATCTACCATGTTTTCTTTATCAGCCCCTCGTCATCCGGCAGCCCTGCACATGACCAAATTAGTCCCAGTATCAGCCGTTATCTGGCCGCGGATGGCCTGCCTGCCGCACCAGAATCACTCTCTTCCCAGCCCTCTGCTACACTGGCTGCTCCGGACTGAGGAAACCCAGGCTATGAATCCTGGGTTTGAGCCTCAACAGACTCTGCAGAGCGCCGGCACAAGGAAAAAGGCCCCGCTTCCTTTTAAGGCGGCTGGCCATGCTTTGGTTTATAAATATATGAGATATAAATTATATATTTATATACCAAGTGAGGGTCGGTCGGTTCCCTGAGGTAACATGAAAAGCACCGGGAAGGTGGGGGAAAAATAATAAATGAGATTGTTGGGGTATAGACCTAGGATATTTGCTTACTTTAGGTTCTGCCGACAGCAGATGTACACCGACCTTGTAACTTTGAATTTCTGGAATGGCTGCGCTCAGTGGACGCCCTGGCAGAGTGCTCTCCTCTGCATAAGCAGAGCTGAGGGAAGATTAGAGTTTGCACTTGGCTGGTATTACCACATGAGTCACTCATGCCCTGCATGTGACGTCTTAAGTAAGTTTCAAGTAGCAAAGTCTCAAAGTAGAAGATTAGCCACTGGCATATGTATTCATCTTACTTCATGTAGTATATTTCTTCTTGGAACTTTGAGCATTGCAGTCCAATGACCTTAGGTGTACTGAAGATTAGTTTCAATTTCAAAACCACTTTCTGAAAAACTCATGCTTAATTAGAGGAGCTAGTAGTCCTCTCTGAAGAAGTACGGATAAAAGAGTCAATGAAAAATTGATATAAAGCGCTGCTGCTGTCTGTCTCTTTTATGCGATATTCAGGGTAGAAAATATGTTAACTGTAGTTCAAAGAAGATATAAACAGGAGTACACAGCATACATGCATAGTTCCAAACACATGCAAATGCATACGTACACACACATACGCAAGATGCTACAGAGGCCCAATAGAGATGGGGAGAGTGTATGTCAGGGGGACAGGATGGATGCGAAGAGGTGCCAAAGACCACAGCACACTGCCGCTGCCAAGCAGAACTGAGCGCCCACTGTCATCCAAACATAAATAAAGTGCTTTTGGCTCCCTGCAGCCACCAGTGTGTGCCGTGCATCCGCCAAGCATGTTTTTTTCTAACAAAGTTAAAAACAGGACAAATTTGATGCAATCACTTGCTGGAAATAAATATGTGCCATGTCTTGGACAGATAGGGTGTGAATCAGATGGTCGGTCAGTTATTAAGTTTCTTAACATAACTTCAGGATAGATTTGCTCTTCAGACTTTTAGAAGCCTTGGAGGGAAAAGACAAAAATTGGACACATTGTAAAGATTTCATCCTTATTTACTTCTTTGCAGATATGCAGGATGCCAACAGGAGTCGCACATATTGAGCCATATGAACAACTTACTGATTCTTTTCACTGGGCAAATGAGCCTTAAATATAAATACATTGCGCTGTTATTGCTGGGATCTGCTCTTAAATTCTCTCCATATTGTCTAAGAATGATGCAACATTATGGCTAATCATGCAGGAAACAAATCACCAGTTCTGTTTAGTTATTATTTAATTTGTTTGTGCATCAGATACTGTCTGTGTGAGGATGTGCGGGTGTGTGTGTGTGTGTGTGTGTGCGTGTGTGTGTGTGTGTGTGTGTGTGTGTGTGCTGATGCTCCTGTTCCAAATAGCCTCAGGCTCTATTCCCACTCTTCACCCTTGTATCAGTGCTGACTGATTAAGGTCCTGATCTCCACTGCTTCTTGAACAATGCTCACACCAACGATGCTGCCCTGGCCCACGACTCTTGGGTGGTTAAAAAGGCATATTGCCATAGCAACTCAGCACGTCCTCTGCCAAGGAGCTGACCTGCTACTCACATGATCAGCCAAATAGTCTCTGTCTCTGTTTTGTCTCACTCTGTCTCTTTCTTACTCTCACTGTCTCCCTGCCACATCATATCCTCACCTACATCCACGCTGCTTCTGTTTGGTTTCAGATAGCTCCTCTGCATATAGAGTAGGGTATAAAGCCCCATAAGCCCCTGCTCTACGCCATACCCTGTTTGGATACTATTGACTTTAATACCTTGAGATCAAAGTTGTAAATCCGGGAGTGGGGGGGATATAAGCTGGAGGAATTCACAGTGGCAACAGTCACCGCTGCTAACACTCAAGTGCCACCTTTTAATAACATTTATAGCGTATTTGTGAACCCGTGCCATTTTACTTCACAAACTGATATAAGATGTACATTACAAGATGGGACAAGTGCACATTAGCACATGCTCAAACTGTTTAAAAATGTTTCTCGGCTTGTATTTATATCTGGAGAACAATACAGACTTGTATAATGTCTAATGTCTGAGAAGCCTTATGGTATCAAACCCTCTGTGTGATTTGCCCTAACCCAACTGGGACCTCGAGGGTCCTTAGACTAGGTGTCAGGTCGCACAGTCTGCTTTAGTGAAATCCATCTCCTCTATCACCGGCAGTGGAAGCTGACCGGCTGACTTTCTGGCATGCTGTCTGGCTGACTGGCTAAGTGAAACCCTGGCCGGCCTGTGATCGCTCTGATGTGGGGATTTCTTCCGGCACTGGCCACTCAGCTCCATTCCGGAGAAGTGACTCCTACAGGAAGTAACACATTAACAGAACAATCAGGTTCCTTGTCAGAGAGCTTTACACTGCCAGAGCCTGCCATTAACACCGCTGGGAGATCTGGTCAGCTGATAAGGCTTGACAGATGAAAGTCACTGTAGGATTTGCAGGTTGCAAGGCTACATAAATCCAAACTAGGGCCAGAGATGGCTACACTTATTTGGATCTTTTGGTCTCAATCTGACAAAAACTGGCTTAACTGCATTTAACATTGAGATGAAAACCTGCCAAAGGATTTTAGGTGAAGAAGATCAAAACCAAGAAAAAATTGATCCCTAATTTTATTTTCCTGCAACTCTTAATTCTGGAACAATATCATCATCCAAAGCCAAAGTAAAAGCAGAGATGAAGTCTGCAACTCAGTAGGTAGTCCTTGACAAACCCAAGTCATGCAGCCAAATATGACAGCAAAGCTAAAACAATACCAAGCCAGTAAGAACAAGCTTGACAGCATGTCATCCTCTCTTAGCTTATTCACCAACTCTTTCCTTGGCTTCCTAAATCCTCCCCTATGATGACGTCATGTCATCCACATCATGTTCAAACTGCATAAATACTGTGTGGTGATCTGTTATGGCTAACACCAGGGCCCACAAGCAGAAAAAAACAAACCAAACTAATACCAGTGAGATGTAACTCATCTCAAGCTGCTAACCAACAGATACACATCATCAAAGCTGATTCAGTGTTTGGCATACCTGTAATGGTACTTTTGAGATAATATTGTTTTGTTCCTGGGAGATAACGTTCAGGTTGACATTTACAAAACTCCCACAACTCCTTGAAATTCCTATCTACTGGGCTATTGGCTTTTCAAATATTTATTGTTGAGGCAAATATTCAGAATATGCAGTTTGATATCATCTGTGAATGTAACGTATAAGCTGTGAAAAATAATTGGACTTTTATTGTACCACATAGAAGGACCGCAACACAAGATTTTTTGAAAAAAAATCTCTTTCTTTCCTTCCTTCTTTTCCTTCTCCCCCTCTCTCCAGCCTCTCCAACCCTTAGAGGGGAGGAGAACACAGCCGTATGTGTGGCAGGTGGACTTCCTGTCTTTGTAATTAGAACCAAATTAGGTTAAACTGCAGTTCTTCCCTCAGCCCACAGTCCACGGAGAGCCTCTGCCCCTGCACCTCCAGGCACACAGAATTAGCCGGGCCACACACTGGGAGCCTAATGGACAACCGTGTACACCATGGCTGCTGCTCGCGAGCTAGATAACACCTGCACATATCACACATCCCATGCTCTCTCATCATTAAACACTGCATTATATAGCTCCTGAGCATTTACACGGTAGGGCTGATGCTGTTGTGGCTGTGCAGGTGGGGTTGTGATGTGAATAAAGCAGGGGTCCTATTGGTGTGAGATGGAGTCTTTATTTTGGGTGTGAGCAGAGCTCTAATTGAAGACTGATGGATTTACATTAATTTCCTCCTCACACCTGCCTCCTTTATCTGCTCTCAGATAGCACAGGAGCGATGGGTCTGCTGGCCAGCCCGCCAGCCTTTCTATTATGAATAATGGGCAGAGCTGAGCGCATGTCTCTCTTCAACGTACACAGCCACACAGAACACTATTATTCCGTGCAGTTGGTAGCACAGTAGCAAATGTACCTGTGAAACTGTGAAATCCAGCCTGCTCGGGCTGCCAATAAAAAAAGAACAAAACAGGGAAGAGGACAGGTGCAGCTCCTCTCCTGCTGTTGTCTGTGCACATTCCACACAGCTCTGACTGGTCAACAAAATGAGCAGCTTTTTCAAGTGACAACACTGAAAACAATAGTAACCAAAATAAGTTTGTCCATGTTTGGCAGCAATTCAGCACCAAAAAAATGTGACAATTAACCAGGATCTGTCTTTTAAAGCTGAAGCGTTAGAAGTTTCGGCATTCGACCGAGGCGAACATTAAACCTGTCCCTCATCTGTCTGTTTGGTGTTGGAGGGGGTATCTGACCTAACATGGAATCTGAAGGCTGGGAGGCCAGGGGCTAATGGTGAAGCACCCCGAGCTGTCAGATGTGACTGACAGAGCTAAATGCTCTGCAGAGATGACAAAGGAAGGGGAGGAGGAGCTGGGAGGACAAAGCAAACTGCTGTGTATGGGAAGTCAGGAAAGGGAGGGTGAGGGTGGAGCAGGAGGATACGGGGTGGAGGCGGTAGGAAAAAGAAATGATGGAAAAAGAGGAGTATAATGTCTCCTCCAATGGTTCAGGGCAGACCCCGCCAGCTGGAGAATAATTGCTGAGTTGGGGAAGGGAGAGGAGAACAGGCTCACATGATTGACTTGTCATTGATCATAATCTTAATTGCATGCATCCAAATCCCTTGGGTGTGATTTGTCCACTTGGCACATGTGTATATGAGTGTGTGTTTGTGCATATGTTCGTACATGCATGTGTGTTTATGTGTGGATGTATGTTCATATGTATGTAAATATAATGTGTCAGCATGCAACATTAGATTACAGTAAACCATCAGACAAAGAGAAGAAGAGTTTGAGTTGAGTGTTAGTGTTTTTGCAACACATGTGGCTGTTCAAAGACCTAATTTGTTATTTTGATTGATCATATAAAACAACAGGTGTGTGAAAAAAATGCATTATGGCATAACTGGTTGATTAAATATGTACAATAAGGATGCTTTGAAAATAATGGCATTAATAGTTGGGTAGATCAAACCAAGCATCTTGGAGAACATGTCACAGATCTGTGGATTCAGGGTCTGTCTCAATGTCTTCTGTCTTTTCATTAAATCACAGACTGACACTGATGTTGTTCAATAGCATCTGTTGCGGGATTCTTATTTAAATTACCTTGATGTGCACCTTCTACATTGTTGCAAACCAAGCATATCTGTCCCACGAATATGGCACTCACCCACTTCACTGACCTCTATCAATGTGCCTTACTGCACTGTAAAAACTGCTCAAAAAAAATTTGCTGAACACAACAAAGACCTTAAGTCATAAGCTAGGCCTCCAAACTCCCCAGATCAAAATCTGATCAAGTATCCACAGGATGCGCTGAAACAAGCCCGATGCACAGAAGACCCACCCTGCAACCCACAGGACCCCAAAGGTTTGGCTGCAAGTGTCGTTGTGACAGACAACACAGGACACCCCAGAGGTCCTACATCCACGGCTGATACAATATTAGGATGGTGGATTTAATATTGGGGCTGTTTTGCCTATATTAGAACAGTCTGATTGAAAATAAACTTGTTTTGTGCTTGTCATCTAAACAAGACAACACATGGAGACTTTCCACCTATACTTGTTTATTATATGTAAACAAACCTTCTTAAGGAAAAGTGTGGCAGCAGCCAGATCACTTATTTGCTCTATTGCACAGAGTTAGATCAATTCCAATTCCATATCTGTATGTTAAATGTGAGCCTCCTCCGGCTGCCATTTAACTCATAACAGTTTGTCTGTCTCTGTCCAAAGGTAGCAAATTCTGCCTACCAGCAACTTTAATGCCTTTAAAATAATACTTGGTTTTATGAGATGTAATGTGCTACACTATTTATTGGACAGCCCCTAATGGAGTCCTGGAGTGCAAGAAATACAGCAGCACATAAATCCTCATAAAACAGCAGTGTCATTTTTAAAGTAAGCACTGATTGAACAAATGAGTGATCTTTGGAGGTCCTAGTAGGCAGTCAAGCTTCAGGTTTTCCAGACTGTGTGCTAAGGTGAAATACCTAGCTATTCATTTACAAACATCAGAGGATAATATCAACTATGATACATTTGGGAATGTTAATAAAAATTCACAAAAGTTTAACTTTTCCTCCAAAATCTGATCTGTTGTGGTGCAAACATGAAGAAATAGTTGCACTATATGGCAACCTTATAAAAACAATACTATATATGGACATTAAATTGAAGCATTTGCTTGCCAGTTGCCTGTGTTGTCAAATTCAAAGTAAACAATTCACAGATAAAGCAAAACACAAATCTCTAGTAAGACATAACACTCTTTTTGAGTCCTCGGGTAAAGAAAACAAAAGCAGTGGGGCATCAGTGGAAACACAAGGCAATTCTCAGATGTAGTTTGATGAGTAAGTGAACCCACTGATTCATCCTTTTTTCCAAACACTCCATGTATGTTTCTTATAAATGACTTGACAGAAAATGATCAGAAAAATGATCTCACTCAAATACACATCCGTGCACAGACACACACACACACGCACACTCACACACAACAAAGTGTCCACTCATTCCCCACGTGTTCCCTTGTACTATGGAGGGATTGATGTGTGGTTAAATAGCAATTCTACAGTGAGAAACTGACCTTTCTTTATTGCTTTCCTTTAGCATTTGCACAAATGGGATTTCCACGTACAGACTCTGGTGAGCATTAACACAAAGGCCAACAACTGGAACAGTATTGTCAATGCCAATGGAATTACTCCGTGACTAGCAGGAAAAAATACACACCACCCTGCTCTATTGTACACACTTGAAACAGCAGCCTTAAATCATTCACTGAAAGCGGGGATAACATCTCTAGCTCTTGACATGCAGGCCCATTTTAAGTGCTGTATATACATATTATATATACTATCGCTTTGAAATTACGCTGAGAACAGAGACAAAATGTTGTCATGTAGAAGATGTCTTACATAAAACAGCTCCGTCTTCCGTGTCTGTGTGTGTGCGTTTTTGTGTCTATGCATCTGGATGTGTAGTCATGTGTGGTATTTGGTCATAGCGGGTGACGTTTCTGTGTGTAACTAACCTTAGGGAGCTCAGCTGTGGGACAGCAGGAGGGTCTACAAACCACTGGCCAGTCATGTGACCTTTGACACTTAACAGCCATATGTTGTGCAAAACAGGAAAAGGCAAATACTATGAGCATTAATACCATTTTGAAAAAGACGTGTTGCTGCTGATTTTTTTTAAATGTATTTTTTATTGCATTTATTCAGTCGCTTTTCAGTGTTGTAACCACTGCCACCTCCATTGTATTAGAGTGGAGGAACAAAGATATATCTAAAAATCCAAACATATTAAACCATGACTGATGCATTGTTGGTAATGAAAGTCAACTGAGCCTATAAATAAATAAACAGGCAAACAGATAGTGAGGTCAATAAAATGTAATCCTGTGTGCAGAAATGCATGGATATGCACATGTGCATAACTTACGGGTGAAAGAGGGAGAAAGGGGGAAAATGCGGCGAGATTATATGCGTCAGCTGCCCGAGAGAAGCAGGAAACAGGACAAGGTTAATGTTATATGACAGACAGAAGCCAGCAACTCTCTTTAATGTTGCTCCCATTAGGGCGCTCCTGGTGCTTGCATCCCACTCTAGCATCCTTTAGAAGACGCCTCTGCCAACAACTGGTGGGAGAGCAGCGGCGTGCCAGCTGCCAGACATGACATTTGCTGGCTAGGCCACTGAACCCCAGCGGGTGACATCTGCAGAGCAGCCTTTCATCCCCTCGTTGGGTACCTGTGTGGCCCCCGGCCCCTGAGAGCCAGGATGAATGAACTCACTCTTCCTCCCAGCTGGGTTCCTCATAGCCACAGGGCCACAGCTCTGACACACATGCACACAGACAGATATACAGTACACACACATACACGCACAAAAATGTGTAAGTACATGTGTTCATACACCCACACACAATCAAATGCACACTCACATACTCACACAAAAGCACACCACCTCTACCTCACAAACACCTCCACACAACAAACAGCTTCCAGCGTCAACATCTGCAGCTCTGGGGGCTGCTTTTGTTTCCCCCTGTCGTTTCATCATCAGGGGCTGGCAGTCAAGTTGCGCTGCTATTGTTGTTATTTCAACCACAGACCTCGCTGCAACTGGCAACCAGGGATGCTATCTAATCCTCACCAGAGGTTGATCAAATATGCAAACGCAAGCTGGGGCCGGAGTGGGTGAACACAAAACGCAAACAAGCTGAGGAGGAGATGCAGAAGCAGAGACAGAGCCGGTATGTGGGAATTTAGGAAAATGGCACAAGTCTAACGTTGAATGCCGACATAAACAGCCATAACATGCCATTTAAAAAAGTTCAAAGTATGACTCCGACATCTGTCTACAGATGTAATTTACCTTGTGGTTCATCGTAATGATCTATAAATCTGCTGATGTGCAACTCGTTGAGGTTTGAGTTGCGCACATAAAAAGCTGGTACATTTTAGCCATTTGTGGAGAAACATTTGCAATCTGTGAGTTATTAAAACAAAATGCTACCATTGTTTTTCATGTCTCAATGAAAACAGTAATGTCCCACTTCTCATCTTTGCATTCCTGAATGTTGTGATGATATAGCTGATGCTCAGGATTCATAACTCTCAGATCTGTCTGCTTCATCATCAACAGTGGCAAAGTGTTCCTGTTTCTCTTTCTATCTCTTTAATCAGGCTTGATCTTTGACCACTTGTTGTTATGAGTGGTTCCGTGTAGGGGTTCTGCTCCCGGCTGACATCCCATTAGCCCCACATTAGGAAATTCTAATCACTGTGCCACCGGGACGCTGGGACTCACAGCTCCTATTTCACTTAACCTCCAGCAGGAGAGATCAGACTCTGCGTCTCAATGTTTGTCCCTAATTACCTCCCTACAGTGAGCTGCCACACACAATTTAATCCAATTTTCATCCCCTCTCATCTTTAACATCTCACAAAGCAGTCACACATGCATGCAATGGTTTATATCTACAACCCATGCGCTTCCCACTGGTGTTGTAATCACATGTTGGATCTGCATAATTCTATCAACACTTGAGTTGACACCTGTCACTTTTGGTTTTGTTTTGCTTTGAGGTTGCTCACATCTTTAGCACAATCTTTAATGGTGGTATAATATGAAACACAGATGTCCTGGTCCCTTCACCCGAAGCTGGATTGTGACAAGGTATCCAAAAGAAACCATCTTTGTTCTCTATGTGGACAGTAAAACTTCATTACGATGGGTCATCAGTATGAGTCATATCAAATGAGATCTCAAAGTCAAAGTTCTGTAAATCCATGAACATAATTTTAGCAAATAGTCATTTGTGTTAAAAGTATTTAAAAAATCAAATCATACCCTGTAATGGCCAAACTGTTCCCTAAAATATATATTTTGTGTGTTCAAAGCATACAGAAACAGTGAACTAAAATGTAACTTAATAACAAAGAAACATTTTATTAACTTAATTCCCTAAAATTGAAAGGGTGACAACAGCTTCAGTTAGCAGTGTTAGCATGCACAACAAACTGGTTGAGGGTTTAAAAGTGTTGGATTGGTGTTTGTGTGCAGCTGGCATAATCTCCACATGTCTACAGGGGATCTTCAATGGGTGTGGTTCTCTCTGATCCAAAGATCAGAAAGAATTATCTGTATATTGTTTGGCCTCTTACCCAGTATGTTGGGATTCCTAATTTAGTCTCAGGTGCAGATTTGGGGAATGTCAACACAATGGTTGACGTCTGGCTCACACATCGAAGATTCCACCTGATCATCTCGTTTTGCTGGGAAACCTTCTACCTATACATTGTTCCAGACCAAGAATAACTCCCCCTAAGGTAATAGCCTCACTCAGCAGTATACTGCACCCTAACATACCGCAAAAAGTGCTCAGGAACAGCTTGAGGAACACAACAAAGAGCCCAAGGCAGTGACCGAGCCAAACTCCCCAAACCCCAATCCGACCCAGTGCTGGAACAAGCCTGATCCATGGAGGCCCCACCCAACAACCCAGAGGACCCAAAGGAACCGCTGCCAACACTCCGGTGCCAGAAACCGAAGGACATCCCCAGAGGTTCCAATGTTCTGGTGGCACACACCAGCTGCCAACACAATATTAAGCAGGTGGTTTTAATGTTGTGGCTGATTGGTGTATGCGTCCAATGCATCTTAGGGGGGGCAGTTATCATGCTCCCTTCCTCAATCACTGCTGTGCTGAGCTTGGTATATGTTTGCAGTTAGCCTGTTTGACAAAATAAATTCAATTTGTGCACATTGATGAGTAGCTGAAGGTTAGTATTTTCAAAATCCTCCACACAAACGATCTCACAGCATTTCCCCCCCTAAAGCTTGGATTTGTACCAGAGACATATTTTACAGATGTTGCGGGATAGCAAGAAAAAAACTAAAATGGGAACATGTGGTCTGAAGAGTATGCATAAAACAAACATACACATAATTTTGTTGAACAGTTGCAGGTGGAGCACCCTTGGGGGCATGAACAAGGCTGTGCAGCCATGTACACACTGGCAACCAAAACCGATCACTTCTTTTGTCTTAAATTTATCATTTGTTGATCAAACAACTTGTACAGCTGTATTTGTATTGAGACCATGCTGGTTTAATTTCATTTTTGCATTAAGACCATACTGGTATAGTTTCAGCAAAAATAAGGGACCAAGCTGTTTTGGGCACACTTACTCTGTTGTGTATTTCAACATCTCTTTGTTGTCTTTGTCACATTTGTTGCAGCTGATAGTGATTTTTCACATGCAGGACAAATCTGCAGTCAACAGTAGCAGCAGAGATTAGTTTAGAATTACAATATTTAACTATTAACAGCTACCAAACTATTTCCTGCTGAACCAAACCTTTATTAAAACAATATTAAAGGAACAAAATGTTGCTTCACTGGACATAGAGCCTAAATGCTGAGGAATCTGTGTCAATGCGAGCAAAGACTACACAATGTAAACTTTAGAGATTTTTACCAAGTGCCAATGCCTTCCCCAAAACTCGATTTTGAGTTTTGTGTGTGTTCAATTGCTTGCATCTTTGCCAGCCTGGTTATGAGCAGGCATGCTTGTGTGCATATGTTTCTATATTTGCATGTTTATGTCATGGTGCGTGTGCGTGGTTTAAAGCCTGTGATGGCATCCCCACGTGTCATCCTGTGTAACACAGTCTTGGTCCTCATTATCATTTCTCTCTGGGCCTGTTCTGGTGTTCGGAGCCCCACCAGAGGGGCCTTTGGCTCGGTGGGAGAGGTGTTGGAGGCGGCCTGGCCCCGCTGTGCTCCTTCCTTCCCCCTCCACAGGGTGCCAGGCACAGCGTGTACCACTGGCAAGCCAAGCCTGACAATGAGGCTGTCTGCACAGCCAACACCGTGTTTGAACAGGGCAGGGGGTTGCCGCGTCATGCTGAACACACACATGCAGGAAGGCCTACTTGCGCACACAAACACACACGTGCACACTAACACACGCATCTCCACGACGCCGACTCCTGGTGGGTTCGACACATGTTCGGAAGATGCTGCAGAGGTGAGAGTGAATGTGCGGAGTGAGTTTCTGCAGGTGAGAAACATCACAGGCAGAAACTTGAAAAAAAATCTGTGCTTCTATTAAGATTTATATCAAGCATTTGTGTTGCATTGTTATTGCGTTATGGCAGATTGAGAATAAAATGTAGGACAAGCAGTACGTGCATTCATTTAATACACTATTAATGCAGCATAGGATTACATCTTTTAAAAAGTTTCAAATAAAAAGTGACTGCAGTTCATTGTTTTACTATCCAACTCTGTCATCCTTGATGCGGTAGTTCAGTCTCCTCCTCCCTCTGACTTCATAATTTCAGCATATTGCGTGTTCCACATTAAGTTTTGATTCAGTCATATGTTCAGCTCTCAGGTGTGCCTCTGAACCATGAAATATTAAACCTATGAATTCAAGGAGATGTCACATTCTGTGTTTCATTCATTATGTACCTCTACACTACATTGTTGACTCTTTGAATTCTAATAGGCACGGATAGGAAGAAGTAGTGCAGTCTTCATGTTGGCTCGACAACTTGTTCTCAGCATCTGTTTAGTTTATAAAGTCGCAACTTTTTCGCAGCTTTTTTCAGTTATCTGGACAAAAATGAAAATCTGGTGAATGTTAAAATGTTAAAAGAGCATTAGGAAGGCATCCCAAATATGTAACTGTGTGAATATTGGCTTGAAATGTGTTAACGTGAGTGAGTGAGTGAGTATCCATGTGTGAATGTGTTTACACAATCTCCTCCTTTTTGCTCTTCTCTCTAAGTGTCACATCTCTTCTCAAAGCCATCCGTGGGAGTCGATCCCACTCAGTCCCAAATAAAGTAGGCCCACTGCTATCAGATATCAAACACTGATTCCTGCACATACATGCATATTCGGACACGATAAAGACACATACAAATCACTGTAGCCCTCACATATCAGATTGCAAAAACAGAAACGGAACATTGCCTCTGTCTCTGTTCTACAAAAACATCAGCAGCCCTCACAGTCTCCTTCCAATCTTAAACTCTCCCTCGCTCTCCCAGGCAGTCAGGGGAGACGGGGAGTTCAGTAGGGGAAGAGATTGGGTTACCATGACATAAATCTCCACGTCTCCTTCTCCTGTGTGTGCAAGAGGTGGGCAGCAGGGCGACGAGCCTCTTAGCACCAGTGTCTTTGGGAATGCCGGCATGTTCCCTGGAGGAGATAGAGGAGATAGGCCTGGCGCCTCCAGAGGAGTCTCTCACCCTCTCTCCCTCGCTCCCTCCATCCTCTCTCACCGTCTCTGCTTATCTCAGGGAAACCACAATAGGGTTTTGTACACTGGAGCAAAGCGTGAGGCTTCAGATGGCAGTCGAGTATGATATGCAGGAGGACAGAGGGCTAGAGAATCACTCCTTCTATTTCCCACAATGATATGGTACAATGTAACACACTACACGTCTCCAATGGATGAAGCACTGCTCTATGTTTACGTGGCATATATTACATGCACGCTGCTTTTGCTGTTTGCACTGAACCACCAGACACAGTCGTTGTTGAGTCCATGTTTTTAAATGAACCCATGAGTGCTTCTTTTAGGTTTTGTTTAAAATATTTGGTGTTTTTGAAGCAGTTGATAGTGTCTGGCAGTTTTCAACCACTCTCACGGATGCTTTAAAGTATTTTTTGTCCACCATATTTGGTTCAAACTATACATATACACATATCACTGGTTCCGGTGCCATGCCTTAGATAAATAGCTGTGTTATTACCTGGACTGTACAAGCAGGGACAGGATCAGTCACATGAGGGCCAGACCAGGTACAGGCTCATTTATGGGAGATTAGATCTGGCTCAGTAAAGATTTGTACCCCAATCACTGTCTTTACAAATGGTCTGTTGGCTGGAAGAACATAGGAGATCAAAGAGGTGATGACACCATGCGGCATTATGATGGACTGCTGTTGCAAACAAGTACATGTTTGTGTCAGTATCTGTCCCATTAAGGCAATGAGTGAAGCCCATCCCATTTCTGCCAAAAACACAGAAACAGATCGTTCCACTGAAGCCTGCGTGGCGCATCGCTGCACAACCTGGAAATACCTATGTTGAACATAAAGCACAATAAAAAGTTGACATGTCATTTATGTTTCAGCATTTTTGTTTATTGAAAAGGTCAAGCGTTATCAATCTACAAAATACTGCTGGGCAATCACACAGAATTCACCCCTAAATCTTATCTGCAGCGAGCTTCACAACCTTGATGATTGCAGAGGCCAAAGGCTCTGCCCTTTCTTGTATTTACTGGAGGCAGGTAAATTGGAGAGCCAGCAGCTGTAATAGGAAAAAAAGCCTTGGAGACACTTGAGTTCCCCTGACGAAGAGAATAGCAATTATTCTGGAAAATCAATTTTCAACCCAATCTTTCTCCCTTATCGACCAAGGGGCTCCTTGGAGGTTGAGAAGGTGACAGGAAAATTTATATCCCAGACTCTATTAGCCGAGCTCTATTTGCGATTACAGAGATGCCCCTTATTTTCACCAACATTTGACTGTGTATAAACACTGCGGCCGAGCACATTTAGCTCTGCTGTCTCACTGCTTTGGGTGTATATGAAAATGGATTTCATTTTTCTAGAAGCTCATTCATTTTCATTGATTTAATGCCTCTTCTGACTTGGTTTGCTATTATAAATTACATTTGTTTGATGGTTCTAAAACAGAAAGGGTTAGCATGAAAATGAAAACTTTGATACCTGCAGCTACTATCTATTGGAAGAGACTCAGGTCCCCA
Source organism: Amphiprion ocellaris (assembly GCF_022539595.1). Taxonomy (NCBI): domain Eukaryota; kingdom Metazoa; phylum Chordata; class Actinopteri; family Pomacentridae; genus Amphiprion; species Amphiprion ocellaris. Next base: position 13,961,372 of record NC_072785.1, read on the forward strand.
AAGTTTGAATTAAATTAAATCTAAGCTGTAGCTGCTGCTATTGCTTTCCTTCTTGTGTCTATGCATGTGTCTGTGGGTCCGTGCACAGACTAACACATGCACCTAGTGTCATGCCTCTTCATGATTATTCCAACAGTCTTATCAGTGTTTATTTTCCTACTTCCAAAAGCCTATTGCTCCTGCATTCTTTGCATGTCATTCCCTGACCAAGATTTATCGCCATGTTTATCCCATTAATACGTCAAGCCATTATGTAAACTGCTGCAGCGATCATTTTGACTGGCTCGCTATCACATTGGTTTGTTTTATACATCTTTTGCTTTTTCTCCGCATCCATCCGTCTTCCCTGTTGTTATTTAATTCTGTCTGACCACCTGCAGAGCTTCTGTGCATTACTCTCTTATGTTATTCGTTCATATGTGCACATTAAATAGCGTACATGTATATGCACGCATGTGTGTGTGTATGTGTGTGTGTTTTGACATCACAGAGACGTAAATTACAAGTGGCAGCGCTCTGATATGGGCTAATAAAACTCCCTGATCTGTAAGTGCTAAAGGCTCTTTCAGCATACACCCTGCAATAATATAGCCTGCTAGCAGTCTGCCTCTCTCTCTCTCTCTCACACACACACACACACACACACACACACACACACACACACACACACACACACACACACACACACACACACACACACACACACACACACACACACACACACACACACACACAGACATCCCCCCCAAGACCACTGTGGGGCCATTTTCATGATTAACTATAACTCCACAAGAGGAAATTCATTACATGTTGTCTGTTCACCATACCCACACACACAAGAGCGCACACATGCGAACAAAAACAGTGACACAACCACACAACCAGTATGGGGGAAGACAAAAACACACATATGTGCACACACTATCCTTCCCTCCATGTCTTAATATCCTGACGCAGCAATGGAAAAGGGGGACTGGAGGATTTACAGTGCTGATTCTGAGAAGCAGCATTTGCTTTTGGTTACCAGGGACCTCTGTGGGTTCAGCAGGCAGTGCTTCATACCCCCCAAAAACTCCACATTGTGTCCCTCTCTGTCTCCTCCTCCTCCCTCCTTCGATCTCTCAGTGGAGAATCAAACTGTGTGTGCATGTGTGTGGGGGTGTGTTTGGTGAGAGGACTGACTGTTGAAACAGATGCCGGTATGTGTGTGCCACCTATGTCAACATGGCCGGTCTCCGGACCTGATGCTGCTTGTAGATAGGACCCTGCCCACAGAGCCATGGAGTCTAGACTCCAGATGTGTTCACACATACACACACACACGAGGACCAATGCCAGTTCAAAGCAATAATTCTACCAGATGACAACCATCCACTTACAGAGTTCAGTGTTGACAATAATCCTACCCTCTTGAAAAGCGATCACAAAATTGCAGATTTTCTTATTTATGACCAACTGAGGACATCTTCACTGTACACAGTAAGTGGGAGTGAAGTGCAGAAACGCCCTATCACGATGACATTTGGACGCAGTTAGACAATGAAATACCATTGGCCACCATGTTCACTTCTGAGCAAACACAGTGAATCAATTTCCAGCAGAAATTTTACACAAAACATGCACAAGCAGTGCAACGATGCCAGGTAACGCGATTGCAAAGAGAAACTTTATCCGATTGTTTATAACTTTTGCTTAACATTTAAGTCAATATCAAATGTGTTCTTTCATTGTATTGTACATTTAAATTACCCACTGCTTCTCTCAAAACTCCACTGAAATAAACAGAAACATATGCTGGCTGCATATGTTCAGCACTGCTTTATTTAGACTGTTCTATAGCGGCACGACAACAAGAGTGTTTTTGTGAAAAAGACACATGGGTAAATTGCAACTGTTATACAAAACAAGACTTGGGAAGAGGAAAAGTAAGTGTTCAGAGCACAGATGCACCCGCTCTCTTGCTATCTCCTGTGCTTGTGGGTATACTGCCGATCCAGCTATTCTTGTTGGTTTGTTAATTGTTTGTCACCCACCAGGTGCCATCTGTCTGTAGTCCCACAGTCCCCGAGCCATGTGGGCCGGCCTGCCTGGCGCCTGCCAACGTCACTGACCTGCAGCAACCGTCCACACCTCCGTCACACACCTCCTGATCCGTCTGGGATAAATAGCTTCTCCCTCAACTTCTGTGCCGCCATCACGGCTTCCCAATCTGTCCTGTGTTAGAAGGGGGAGAGGGAGGGGGGTGACAGGAAGAGACAGGGAGGGAGGGAGAAAGACAAATGAGAAGAAGGAATGGGTAGATGGATGGATAGAGTGAGAACGAACAAGAGATGGAGACGGATGCGTGCGGAGATGAAAGGGTGAGATGTATATATGGTGATAGGCCTGTTTGTGCTTTCTGATCCGTTTTTACAACGAAAAGAGCTCAAAAATCACACATTTGTGCCAACAAGCCAACACTGTGGATATCAGATTAACAATGAAATGGTGATTATGATAACTCTGCCGTAAAACATCGTTTGCACCCAAAATTTGAACATCAGCAAAGAGAAGTTAAGGATTTGCGCAGCATTAAGTGCACTTCACCACTGTAAGAGGCACTCCAACAGGCAAGGGAGGTCACCTTCACCTGGGCCTGATGTTGGGGCAGCTGCGTGTTGAAAAATGAGATCAGCTGCTTGCTCACTGGGACGTATGCGGCAGTCTGGAACTACCCAGGGCCTACTGTACCAGCTAGCATACGGTTGCCCCAGTACAATAAAGACAGGGCGAACAGCCCCCTCTCTCCCAGCCTGTCTGTCTGCCTGCCATCCTGGGGCATGTTGGGTCACCTTGACGACTGGGCCCGGTGAGGGGAGCCGCACCCCACTTCAGGGCAAAGAAGGAGGCAGTATGGGTAATGAGGCGTTGCCATGCAAGTGGAACAGCTTTTGAATAACCCCACACAGATACACACACACACGCTATTCTATTTGTGTTTACAGAAGGGACAACAGCTTGTAGGAGAAACCTCTCTGGAGTTCTTAGTCCACGAAGGAGGAGATTCATGGGCATCATGGTGGAGGTCAGCAAGTCACAAGAGTGTTCATGCACAGATAGCTCCAATAAAAAAGAATAAATATGATGTATGGTTTGTATTTGAAGCATGCAAAAAGTAAGATGCCTGCAAGTATTTTGCTGTTACTAGATGTAGCACCATAGAAGGGACAAGATCCAACTATTCTTGTGTGGTTCTCAAGTTTTCAGCCTTAATTTTTCATTTTTCGTTTCTTGTAGTCACTGCCTGCTATTCATTATGAAATACTTGTGAGGGGTTACGGGGGTTTCTAATCTATCCAAGACCAAAACCCAATCAGCAGTTACATTTTGAGGGAGCCAACGCATCTAGCTGAGAAAATAGCGTAAATCAGTCACCCATGAAAAGATGGCGGAAAAAAATAAGATTTTCCAGTCCAAGCATGTCTCGTTATAATGACTGTCAGAGATGAGGTTTAATCATTCCACATCTTGGTCTCATAAACGGAGGGAAGGTACAGTATTCCCTCATGTTGACTCAATGTTAAACATTCGCTAATAGCCTCCAAAACTGTGCAGCATCCCATGAAGCCACTGGAATCCTGTGACGGGTTGAACAAGACCCTGTGGGAATTTTATGACTAAGTCTACTCACACAGACACCCAATCACAAGTAATGTACACTTATAATCACCAACACAGATGTGCCAATTGTTCATGGATGCTGTGCTGCTAATTTGAGTATAGGTGGAACATATCTTTTTGCCGTAGCAGGATAGAGAATGAGACAGAAAATAACTGGCTTATGAAATAGCAACAAGAAAAAAACATCCTTAAGTGAAAAATTGAAAACTTAAGGTTACTGACCGCATACAGACACAAATGTGCAAGTTTGTTTTTCATTAGTTTCGCTTGTGTGAAAGGAATAAGTCTCATATGTCCATGTCTTATGATAACAAGAGTCCAAAGTGGCTGCAGTACATTGAATTCATTCCAAAATTTGAGCATTTCATATGGGCAATCAAATTTGTTTGTGTTTTTATTTGTCTTAAAGTGTTCTTCATGTGCATAAGTGGTGCATGTATTAAACAATAAACTGCATATGAACTTTAGTAATCTTCTGCAGAAAACCAAAAGGGTTCCACTTTGTTATTCAGCTATTCCTTCTGTTTGCAATTGGAAACAGCCCTTTACAAATATAAATTGCTAAAACCCTTGGAAACCACACTGAGATTCCACAAATGCATGCACCATATCGGTATTAAGCTGCAAAGCCATAATGCAGAAAAATGGACCACAGAAAAAGTTTTTATTTTCACATGTTTCTCAGGATGATGTATGATTGCTGGATGTGTGTTCATTTTTTTTAAATTTCTACTTTTTTTTTTCTTTATGTGTGTCCTCTCTAAATACTAGTCATTCTCCTGCAAACTTTGCTGCAGATGCTGGCAGGTCTGGCCTGAAATGATTATCAGAGCCAGATCCCACTGGCCAGCTTTCCAGTAACACTCCTACATGGAGATGGAACCAGAGCCGGGGTTGAGGCTGAGAATGGGGCTGGAGTTGGCGCTCGGCTGCCAGGGGACAGACGCCAACAGGCCCAAGAAATTAATACCAGCGCTGAGGCCTCACCGAGGTCCAACATGCAGCTCCAGCTGGAGCAGAGGAGACGAAATGGATGACTGGCAATGATGTCACGAGACAAGGTGGCTTGAGGGTCCCCGCGCCAGTGCTAGTCATTCCCCACCTGGAACTGACAGCAGGAAATCATCGCTTCCTACTGATGAGCAAAGCCCAGAGATGGATGCACTACTTTGCTTTGCTGAGAATTTGTGTGCCAACTTGACAGAGATTTGATTTTTCAGCACGGCAAAATATGTTAAAAAAGAAATTTACATAAAAGACAATCAGTCCATCTCATGTAATTATCAATCAGCCTTTTTCCCCCCCAGTTAATCAGACTTCATTCAAACTACGAAAAATGTCAGCATAAACACTATTACTTTGCTGTGCAGCAGCAGAATCTCCAAGCCACTGTAAAGAAAGGCAGGGGAAGCATAACAACAACGAAGACTTAAACTGAACCACTGCTTCCAAACCAAACCACAGCTTCCTGACATTTGCTGCACTCATCATTTTAAGCTTAAGTTGCCAAAATTTGATTTAGTTTGACACAACATATTAATCAGCCCCAATGGGCAATCACAATATTATTAGATGTTGGACAAAACTTGATGAGAAAATGACTTGATAAGATACAGATGGCTGTTATTTGCATTCGGACTGTCATGAATTTGATGCGTTTTGTCCTCCGGCATCCAGTTCGGGGACACTGAGGTTGCGATTACACTGTGAAAACAATAAAATCACATCATAGTTGCTATCTGTCACTGCACATTTGCAAACAGTTAAGTGTTGCCATCATCTGTGTGTTTTGTAAGGAGCTCTGGGGACAACCAGGGCAGTTTATTAGCTGAAATCTTGATCCCAGGTGTCCAATCAAAACAAAGACGGTTTAAACGTTGGGAAATCGTTTACATTGCTTTGGCTCATGGGGAGTTTCGCAGTATCTCAGTAAAGTTATCACAACAGAAGACTACTCATGCATGCACACACACATGCACACTAACCCGAGCCTGTATAATCTAACTCAAAATGTGGTTTCTTAATACTACAGAGCCTGGAAGAGAACTCTGTAGATTAATGGATTAGGAAAAGACAACCACTTAATTACATTCTGCGTCTGTACAAAAACAGCATATATTCATTTTAATCTGGTGACTTCAGCATTCAAAATAGCAGCATGAATGCCTGCCTTCTAATTAATTTGTAACTGCGTAATTGACTTGTAATGAATCAGTTCAAAACATTTCTTTCTGTGATAAAAACTTCAAGTGGAAAGAAACAATCAATCAGCTCAGTATTTGTTGCAAAACTAATGAACCAAGACAGAATCCTGTCAAAGAAATGAAGGCCAACATGTTTCAATAAGGAGGCTCGTTTCTTGTTCCCATAAATATGTTATCTTCGGTTATGCCAGAGCTGGAAGGCGTCCAACTCGAGCCATGAGACAACATATTTTGTGTGGGCTAGCTAATAATGTTTGCCCCCACTGCAACTATCTATTCCTGCCCTGGAAAGAAAAACTTTTTAAAGAGTGGGTGGAATTCATGTACAGTAAAGGGAAACATGCATTTTGTCATGGAAGGAAGGAGTCGTGGTGTAAAGTAAAATATTAATTGTAAAAAGACAGATCTGTAGACGGCCTAGCTCACAGTGGGATGAAGAATTTCGCTCACCCACACTTTTAATGGAAACAGGCGGTGAGCGTTCAGCTGGGGAACAAATACACAAAACAGCAGAGCTTCTGTTTTCTTTTTCCACTCCATTTTTTTTCTTTTCTTTCTTTTTTTTTTTTTTTAAAAAACCGCCTAACACTCCCTGATGGCGTATCGTCCTAAAACTGACCAGGCTTGAAATATGACAAGTTTAATACGTCCTACATCACCGCTGAGCGCGATTGAGTTACTAGAGCAACAACTGGTCTGCAGCGGAGCTCTGGGAGCAGCAGCGAGAACATAACCTCCTTGTCAGAAGGGTTTCAAAGCCGGGGAGGAGACCGAAAGAGTGTGCGCAGTAAAAGAGCAGAAGAGGAAGGAGGCTTTCGGGTTTGCATTGAAGGCAGCAACTCTGATGACAGGTAAGGAAGAAGAGGACTGGTTGGTTGCTGCTGTTGCAGTGTGGGTGGGTGGGCCACCAGGGGAGGCAGAAAGAGAAAGAGAGAGAGGGAGATGAAGGCAGGCAGGAGGGAGTGTAGGAGGCAGGGCAGGCCTACCGGCGCTGTCACCAGCCCCGGCGTGTTTGGATAAGACCCATGGAACATGTGGGGGAATCAGCATGAGGCATCACACCTGGAGGAAAAGACAACTAAATCCAGCCCCCAGTACAGCGGGCCCCGGCTCCACCAAGTCTAGCCAGCATCTGGAATGGATATTTTGGAGATGCAGCCGACTTCACAGCCCCTTCACGGGTGCTTCTCACTCTACCTTTGGTTTAAAAAAATGAAAGAAAGAAAGAAGCAGCTCAGTGAAAGGTTGCGGTAAAAATAAAACAAGAAGTCTCTCCGAGGGTTTGTGTTTATAAATAAATGCTGTTCTCAAAGTTTTTCTCATTGCACGCTATTCCATCTGCTTGGCATAATGTTATTGTGTTGTTGATAAAATAGTGCACTTTTTTCTTAGAATCGCTACACTCCCTTCACCCCCAATATGCTTCCACTTGACTCCTCTTGGCTTTAACAAGTGTACAGATGCCAGCAGTTTTTTGGTTACAGTAGCTTCAGTCTGCTTTGCCATCTTTCAGCACTTCAAAGAGGAACAATGTACCCACTCACAGTCGAAATCCAATCTTGATATATTTCTTATGTTTTGGGGGGAAAACACTCAAAGCGGTGGAGCTTTAGTTTAAACTGAGAATGCCGGACAATCGATGACAAATCACCGCTGGCATCCAGAAAAGGTGCAACCCCAACACATCAGGCCGCACGAGGAGGAGCGTGATGCACCGCAGCGGCTGCACTTTACGCCTGTTTGTGTGTATGTGTGTGTCTGCGGGGTTTGTCAGGGGCCAACCAGCCGTGTTGTGATTGGAACAATCCCGGCCACAATGTTTGTTTACACAGAACCACTCACTCACCCAAATAATCAGCCGCTGTGGGCCTTTCTAATCCCCACACAAAGTCAATGGAGCCAGGTTGAGCTGGCGACAGCCGCGATAAGATACTCAAACACAGCCTCTTGATCTACGAGCCACGGCCTCTCCTTCCCACACCCTCTGTCCCCCCTTTGTTTCCTCTATTGCAATTCCCAACGTGACACGGATTTGAAGTTCACGGGTTGCATTCAGATGCACTTGGCTACATGTTTTTTTTGCTCCCTTTCCTTCTACCTAGCTGGTCACTTGAATTTTGTTGTTTGTCTCCATCCTTTTTCACATTCTTGCAGCACAACATACAAGTCAAAGCAAGCTGCCGTGGTCTGACAAAGAAAAAAAGAAACACCCACTCGTTTGCAGAGGAATGCATATTTGAATTAGTGTATTGTTATGGTTTTGGCGAGGTTGGTACTCGCTCGGCAACTCCTGGTGCGTGAGTGTGATTCTGTATGTGTGTGTGCAGTGATGGAGGTATGTGGTAAAACATTCATTAACATTCCATTCATGACCTCAGTATTATGTCCACAGTGAAGGAGAGCATATATTTGCCTTTCACACCTCTTGCATGGGATGAGGGGAAATGATAGAGCATTATGTGTGTCAGTGTGTATGTGTGTGTGAATGAGATAGAGAGACAGAAAAAGGGACGGAGCAGGCAGGAGAGCGCAGTGGGGAGAAGGATAAAACACAGCTCACTGATACACCATAATCTATCTGGAACCATGTCTCAATATCACAATATTTCACACATTTACGTATCACAAATTTGGCAGTGGCAGCCTTCTCCTCAGATCAGTGGAGTTATTTCTGCCTTGTGTACTGGATGCTGCAGGACCGAGATACAGCTCGCGACGGCACAGATGGGAGAGGCTATAGCTTCGGTACCACAGTATCACATGCAAAAATGTTTGGTATGTTTTAACACAGATAAAGCTGACATATTCCGAGGCGTTTCGCAGACAATACCCATGAAGGAACAATCTCCCATCTGGCAGTGCAGTCTCTCTGAAATCCTCTCTGTCATGCTCAATGAGAACTGGAGAGACAAAACATTCTCTGTCTGTATATCAGTCCTTATCAAGGCTGTACCTTGGGCCTCGCTGGATATCAACAAAACATCACCCCGCAGGCTAGGACTTTTGAAAAGAAAGAAAAATCCTGCACTTTACGTTCGTAGTTTGAATTTATAAACATCTCTTCACGGTTTGATGGTATACAGAAGCCGTTTATGTATTCATCCTCGGGGTATAAGTATGGGATTGGATAGCAGCACAGCGGACAAACTTCTTAGCTCTGGAACCACATGTACAATTTCCTGGTTAGGATCAAATCGATCAGCTTTACACTGTGTCCTCTTCCTTCCCACGCCTCAGCAAAGAAGGATTACTCTCTGAGGCCGGGTTACCCTGCTGCCTTTAGAGGAGGAATGTCAATGAAGTCACTGCTGTACTGTTTCTCTCCACATGATGGTGCAGAGGACAAGCCTCCCTCCAGACAACATGAAAGCTGACATTTACCTTTAGCTTGTTAGATATGCGTGTCCACCACACACCGACATGCCCAGACGCTGCCGCTTTAAAGGAAGAAAAAACTGCTTCTGAGCATTTTCAGCTACATCAAGAAACCAATCTACATACATAGCACATAAAATATTTATTGTGAAAGCAACATGTATATAAATGGAAGTAAGTATGATGTCTACATAATCACTGTTAATTATGTTTGCATTGTTTGTATTGAGCAGATGCAAATTTGTCTAACGGCTTATGCTGAGTGGGCAGTGCGGGGTAGAACAAATGCATGTTTTTGCTAGTTTGATTTGAAACAGAACTGATTTATTCACAGCTGTATGCACGTTGTATCCAAACAATGGACAGACCTCAGTTTCTTTTACTCAGTCATACAGTCCAAAATGACACACAATCCGTGTCTGTGCCTCTGTTTGCATGTGTCCTTCCTGTCTGAATGTAGTCACACCTGTACTCTCCGTCATGATGTTATCAGACCCTAAACACCTGCTCCACAGTCTAAGGTCAGCAGCTACATAAAACTGACTCCTAGCACAGCGACATGGGCGTCTGAAAATACACTCGGTGTGTGTATAAATAAAAAGGGGCATGTTTTCCGTCTGCGGTCATTTATATGCAGCTCATGTCACCCTGCACATCGCTCACAGGTGTCATACAACCCTGAGTATGACCTGAATGGAAGGAGGGGTGGATGGAGAGGAACAGAGAGAGTCAAAGAGAGAAAAGGAGAGGAACAGGAATACATGGTCGCTTATAATTTGGTGCTGCACACTCAAACATCTTTATGTTGACAAAAAAGTCAGTGATTCTAATCCAGTAGAGTTTTTGTCAAACTGATATCTACTGAATATCTACTCATGGTTCACTATGCATCCTGTATGTGCCCTAAAAAATATCAGGTGTGAAATGGGAAATAAAGCAGTTGGAACCAATCCGCACAACATTATTTCAGTGTTTGTGCACAGGACAGAGAGAAAGTGCTAACTAACCAAATATTATCAGTCTCTCTCTAGAATTACACACTCTACCTTTAAATGTGCAAGACAGTGTATCCAGAAAAAGTACTGACAATGGTAAAGATTTAACCTTCAGAAGGTTAAAAGGCAGATTGTTTTTAATTCCCTGATTTACAGCATTGATCAGAGTAAAAAAAACTGTGAAAACAGGAAGAATTAGAGGATTATCAACTTTCTAATAGTTCCTGAAATTACGTCTTGAGGTCTTGGTCCACACTAGGGTGACTTTAGTCTCCTGGCCAAACCACTTTATACTATACTTTTTTTTTTTTTTTTTAATTGCCAAAAATAAACAGTTCTAACTGAACAGATTCTGCAAAAAAAAAAAGGTCTGCATTCCTTAGGGAACCAAGAAGCTATGTCTAACTTAGTTGTGATCAGCCATTACATGAAAAAATAAATCTACAAATTCTTGGCTGAAATTGACTGAACTTCAGGCTGCATTCACACAAGGTATATAGAAAAAAAGTATAATGTAAAAGGTAAAAGAGTCACCATTCATTCAGTATTTGTTAAACCAGAAGCACTTCAATTTGTTATATGTGTTGATTTCGATTTTTTTGGTAAACCAAATAATCAAAGAAAGCCTTTTTAAAATGATTTATGGCATTGTACCTTTGTCATATTGCACAGAAGGTATTTTTTGTAAAAAAGTTATTTCTATTTCTAGCTTTGGTTGTGCCGTTTTCATAGAGGTGCAGGAAAAATGAGCCCACAGTGAGTACAAATGCTCCAGAAGCAAAAACGCCAGGAACTGTTTGGAGTTTAGGTGGTTTAACAAAACAGCAGAATGATATTAGAGTAAATTAAAGTGAAAACAGGGAGTATTTACTCACCATATTTTCTCGTTAACCCATTTCTCTCTTTTTTTTTTAGAAATTTATAATCATTTATTCATACTACTCAAGAAATATGCTCTGTGGGCTTAGTCACAGTCCCACTGACTTTGATTCGACTTCAAACAAAAATTAAACTCAACTCATAAAAATACAGTGTTGCAAATAAAAAGCAAGTAACATTTTATAGATTTACATTTGTCTCCTTATCTGTTTGATGATAATGGCTGAAACTCTCACGGGACAGAAAATGCACCAGTAGGAAAGTCTGAAGAGGTCAGCAGAAAAAGTTTAACTGAGACAAAGTGGGAGGCAACAGACTGTTAGATGAAGATTTAAAAAAATACTCCGAAGAATGCATGACAAAGCAGATTAACCCCTTTACCTGCCTTTTCCTGAATGCTATCAGGTTAATTCCAAGGTAATATAGCCCCATACCCAGGGAGCATGAGGTGCCCTGGTCACATCCTGCAGTAATTACATATCTGAGCCACCTCTCTTGGCTCTGTTCATGAAAAAAGGGCATTTGATAGACTTTCAAGTGATCCCAGGTATCTATAATCCATACCATATCCTATGACTGGAAGACAAGAAAATTTGCAATAGAACTTGATCTGTATTTTTATATCATTAGTTATCCTTTGCGGTTGCTTTCTAAATCCTCTGATATGGTAAGGTATTAGGGTATTTTAACTGACAATTTGAGAGAGCCTCATCCTAAACTCTTCATACAGCACAAGTCAAATTCTGTTGAAACCAACATAATGATGTCCTCAGCAAAAGAGAACTGGCCACCAGAGTGGATGCACTCGGTTCCATTTCTCAACCGAAACCCGACTCGTGGAAACAAAATACAACTTAATCCAACACCTACAGAGAGGATGCTTGACTTGAAGCTCAATCTCATTACACAGGTTTCATTGCAATAAAGGCCCAGAGACACTTCAGTTGTTTTAATTTCTTATGTATTCTGTAGAAAAAAACATATTGGCGCTCACTTTGTGGAACTGTACAAAGTATAAAAGCACTATTAATAATTACCTTAACATACAAGAAAGTAAACATTAAAGTGCCTATTTACTGTACCAACATAAATTTAAAAATCTGACTCAAGTAGCAGCATGTGTTTTTAAATGTTTTGTATTTCGTTTTCTAAAGAAAATCAGGCCGGTTATGTCTTTGTTGCTGGAATTTACTCTTTTTGAAGAATGATCCTCTCCAACTAAAGACAGGCTTGCATCCAGTTTGACTGAGTCACTTTCTGTGTTTGTTATATTCCAAGCCGCCTACTTTTGACCAGAACCCTCCCTTATTATGTTCTACTCGGTGAATTGAATTGAAAAATGGCCACTGCAACACTTACAGTGTGTACATGTGTACAAGCTGATGACACACACTTAAGTTTGAATAGAAAGTCTGGCTAAACGTGCAAAGAAAAAAACGGTCAATTCTGGAGTAAAAACTCTTTTGTATGTGTAAATATGTGTGTTTGTTTTGCCCAGTCATTTTAGGGAGATATTTTGTTCAGATCAAAAAAGATTCTCAAAACTCAAAAAGGTTTGCCAAACCCAGTTTTACTTTTGCAAACAAACAAAACAACAGTGTCACTGCTGACTATTTTGCAACCATATTTTGCCATCAGCTGTATTTACTTTTCAGATGATTAACTGGTGAAATGCAGTTATTAATAAACAAGACAGGCCACAGAATAACATCCTCCAGGTTGCAAAGTAAAATGTATGAAAAAAGCTGCTATTGTGGAACAGGTTCTTAACAAGGCTGCAGGACATCACCGCATTGGTTGGATTACTGTGTGTAGATAGTGTGGAAAAAATTGCATTACATTGTTGTGCCTGTTGGTGCTTTCGCTCAGCAATACTTCCATTTTCAATCCTTAATGACAAACAAGAAAGCTTTTCTGATTGAAAACAATTCCAGCACTTCAAGCCATAACAAAAATCATGACAAGAGCATTTTCACCAAAAGGAAGACATTTCACGCACTGGGAGCCTTTTGTGATATTTTCTCTCCCTCCCTCCCTCTTACCCTCCCTCTCTCTCCCCGTCTCCTTCCTTTGTGTGCGTAAATCATCTCTTCCCTGCGGCCTGTCTGTGATCATGTTGATGGGAAACAAAGAAATCATCTTGAATGGCACATTAATTTCCTCCCTTCTCCCCCTGCCCTCTGCCTAATGAAATCCCCTCTGCCACGGGGCCTGAGGAGCCACACTGGCAAGTCGTCACCAGCCAGTAAATATGTTTACCTTGGAGCACTACGCTAATGGACTGTTTACTAGGGGGAGGCAGCAAGGGGTGTTACAGAGACCAGGCACATTGGGTTTGGGGTTGTGTGTTCCTCAGACCAAATGACAGCTCTTTTGCTTGCCCCCCATCTCCACAAAACCAACAAACCGCCAACCACCTGATCAAGAGCGGCTGTCAGTGATAAAGAGTTCAGACCAAAAAGCAAAGAAACATGACTGGATTACACTGAGGTAAAATATATCTAGAGTTGGATTTGTGATTGCAAATGGAATTTCAGTATGCAGAAGTTTATTTTTGACTGTGTAGTGATCTGGTCCTAACTCTGGTTAATCAAGCATTTTTGTCAGCAAGTATTTAACACACCTAGAATGAGCTGCAATGCATTTGGTAGCCTATTTAAGTTTACATCTAAGTTATCTTTTTATCTATTTTTTCCTAACTACAAACTTAGAGGACAATTGAAACCTTGCTGTCTATTCTGGTTCACATATACTGTACACCTTGAATAAACAGCTAGCCTAACTGCTGCTCCAAGTCAGCAAATCTCACCCAAAGCAAATCTGGATATTTTCAGTGCTTCTTGCATGGCTTTGTATTTCTTTTACAGGTGATTAAATCCAAAAGAAATATAGGACACAGAGTGGGGCCATTCCCTGGCTGCAGGGGGTCACACATGAGGTACAAGATAACAAGGAGCTTGCCCAAGAAAGCTGTAGCCAGTCTGTAATATCTTACTGCAAAGACACCACAAGTGCCATAACACCAGCATTATTCTCACTCACAATCAGTAATAATGAAGTAATGGTATGAAAAAACATGTAAAATAGAGATTAAGTAGTCTACTGTAACCTAAAAAGTAGAAATCCTAAAAAGTTCTCTGTGCAACATTCAGGACTAGAGGAACCAGCATCTCACACCAAAACAAACAGACGAGTCAGCCACATCTCCCCCCTTTCCTTCACTTTCATTTACAACCAAAAGGGTCATGTACATCCAAAATCAAGATCCAACAACCAATAATCCATCCTCAGCCATGACCCCATGCAAGCAATGACCAAATATGTCAAACAGCTGCAGCAAATTGTTGTCAACTCAAGTACTATTTTCACTTCATCTGTCTTCCTTTATCTCCACTCTTCTCTTCCACTTCATATGTGTCCGTTTCCTCAGTTTGTTGGAGTGCAGCAGCGACACAGACGAGAGAAGAAGGAGTAGCAGAGGAGTGCCTGGAGGCAGCATTAGACACTTATACTGAGTTTAAGTGAAACAATAGCTCACGAATTATGTTAATAACATAGATAAAATACTCTGTTTTTAAATTCTTTGGTGTGCGGGGCACTGGATTAATGCTGGACAGAGACGTCAGTCTTGGCCTGATTTTTAGTGTGGGGAGGGCCAACAGTTTCAATGGGAGGGACTCAGATGCTCGAACATATATTACCATGCACCAAAATGCATGCACCGCCAAAACAGAACAGCCCAGATTACAACACATGGAGATGGAGTGTGACTTCATTCTCAGCTAAGGCCATTGCTCCTCTGGATCTTTACACAGCAGATAGTTGTTTACTGCTATAATAATGGCATCTTTATACACAAAATCTTGAATATTGCATAAGTATTTCACTGTGGAACAAAAGACTAAATATTAACAGCAAGTAAAACAAATGTACGTCTTGCAAATTTGTATAACACATCACTGTAAGACACATCAAGCTGCATGTGTTATCTTAGTGTCATCTAAGCAACCAGACACTGCAACCAAACATGTAGGGCTCTTCAACCATCAGCATACAACTCCTGATAGTGTTGTGTGCAACTTGCTTTGACCCACGTGACAAGGTCCATAGTGTATAGTCCATATACAGTCAGTAATGTGACCATTTAATTCTAAATTTATCATATGACATTATAGTGAAAGACTGTCGATTCCTTTTTTGGCAAGGCTTCCTGAATTATAATATATTTCGTTTGACTTTTAAATATGTATTTAAATATTTTCTTGTACTGTGTAAACGATTTAACAGTCCAAAGTGAACAAATTATAAAACCACATATTGCATAACATCATTCAATCAAGAGTCTATTTGGCAGTGAAACCAATAAAATGAAACAGAGAGGCAAGAAAAAGGCCTCGCTTTGATTTTTCAGACCACCTCACTGACAAACGGTTATGAAGTGGATGCAGAAATTAAAGGCAGCGTGACAATAACAGTGCACCTCAAGAGCAATTTATTTGAGGGAAATTATATTTAGTAAAAGTAGGTTAGAACTAAAATTCCTCAATGCGGATTTATTTAAGCTTAACATTCATATTTAAATTGCTGCCTTGACTGCTGCAGCAAACCCTCGGAAACACAATCTGCACAGCTAAGCAGGCGCTATTCATCCTTTACACATTTTAGGCCCCGAGTGCATATTACACTTCATAATCTGGTGGATAAATTTGTCCCCAGCTTAGACACAGACAGTTTACAGGTGCAGGTGGAGCTTAGTATTAGCTCATACGTGTGAATTTGTGGATGTGATGTCATCATATGAACATGAATGCAGATGTTTAGGAGTGTGTGTGCCTATCCACATGACTTAATGTTCCAAGGGCAACAGCAGCAGTTGTCTGCAATAACGCCCCCTGTCTCATGTACGGGTGTCTGGCAACTGGCAGCACTATCAGCGACTGTATGCCTACATCCCAGTGTCCAACACACACACACACACACACACACACACACACACACACACACACACACACACACACATACACACACACACACACACACACACACACCAACACTATCACACAGAGAGGGCCCTGCAGCTGGTGACAGGCTGCTTCTCTCAGTCTGCTGCCAGCCTGTTCAACACACAGCTCTCTATCCAACTCTTATCTCTATTGATTTCCTCCCCTGCCTCCAAACTTAGATATGCACTCTTTAAAAACAGGCCAACTGCAGAGTTTGGGCCCTGAGAATGCAGCATATCTCACTACTTGGGTGGGGAGTCCAAAGCGCTGACACTACTGCATTTAGCTATTCTAAATTTGCCGTGATTAGCTCCAAAAGCACTGGCGAGATCCACAGCAGCAGAGGAGTGAGGCGGCTTGTGACTTCCATGCTAAATTCACAAGAACCTGAATCGGATAAAAAGCAGCTGCTAAATATGCAGCTGGGGAGTTGCCTGTGATGTATGTGTTAGATCTACGTTAAGTCCATATATTGACACGGCCATGATTTTCCATGTCAAATGTCTCAGCAGGATATTGCTGAAGGCTGTGATTCCTATCCAACCAAGATGGGAGATTCCAAACTCTCCCGCTCCCCTTCACCTCTGCAACATTTTCCTGCTCACCCAGAATCTCTCTTTGCTTTTCCCTGTGGTTCCTCCCTGTCTCCCCCCCCCCCATCTTTTTCTTTCATTCCCTTGTAGATCTTGCTCCTCTTTTCCATTGCACCTTATTCTGCTGTCCCTCCCCCTCAAACCTCCCCCCCCCCCATACACACACACACTCACACACACACATACACCCTTTATGCCGGCAGACTTCATCGATTGATTTCCCCTCACTGTGACACATTTGGTGCAGCCGCATGTGGCCTATTAATTATATCCACAGCAGACTCTCGTCACGCTCCTCTTTTCCCAACAATACAGGCCCCCCCTCTGCACACACACACACACACACACACACACACACACATATATATGCAGTACCCTCAGAGCAAGCAACTAGGGATCTACTAGACAGCATCCATGACCCTGCAGATCACCCTTTAACCACTGGATTCGAGTAAGAATCAGATGAAGGCGGGGAGGGGTGAGCTCAAACCTGGAGCATTTGAGTGGAGGCAAACAGACAGTGGCAGTTGAGGCGAGGTTAGGCCCATGTTGCGTGTAATGTGGCTAACATCTGGTAGCTATCATGTGTGTGGCTCCATTTAAAGTCCAGAGTGGACTAAGAGCCCAAGGAGGCTCCCCGCATCCCCCGCTCACAGGCTTTTAGCAGTGCTACTCCAAATGTTTCCCTCTGCACGGACAGACAGACAGAGAGACCGAGAAAGAACAAGAGTGGAGAAGAGAAGGCGGCGGAGACAGAAGCTGACACGCACTCAACACAACACAACAGCACTTAGCAGACGGCTTTTTTCCCTCCACTGTGTGCACACGCTCCTGTTTGTGCGTCTGCCGGCATGTGTGTGTCTGTGTGTGCATCTGGCAAACAATACAGTAAGCCTTCGCTGCAGGCCTCTTACAGCCTCAAAATCCCGGGTTTTTATATTTAGCTCGTAATCACTATAATTTCCAAATTAGATACAGGCTGGCCAAGTACACATTCCTTCTGTACAATAGCCCTAAATGTCCTATCATCTCCGGAGACAATCTCAGAAGAGAGACATTTTAAATATTAGAGTGATATTCAAAGACAATCCATAGTAATGAAAACAAGCGGAGCGCACTAAACAGCTGCTGTTGAGGATATTGTGTGAGGGGAAGGGAGGGGGACACAGATTAAAAGCAGATTACAGAGCCTTTTCCTCTAGGGCCTCCATATTCCAGATTGACAATGTGGTGGGATTGGGAGATCAACCTGGAGATTTTCATATGAAAAGATGTTTTCCATCAGAGATTAACGGCTCTTATTATTTATTAACTTTTTTTCCCCTGTTCTCAAAGCCTTGTTTCGCCTGCTGCCAGCACTGTGAGCAGGGCAGCAGAGAGAAATGAGAGGAATGACACAAACACAATACAGTATACATTCAGCAAAAGAAAAGGGGAGGGAAGAAAGGATGGAGAGGGACGTCGCATCGAGAGGCATTTTGTGGCATGAAAGCAAAACGTTCAGGATCGTGCTTTACATCTTACCATAAACAAAGACGGGCTCATGCATTATTTATTGGCAATAATACTGAAGGGTGCGTGCATAGGACAAATACATTAATCATATGATCATCTGGAGTTTACATTTGCTCATACTGTATCTGTTGGTTTGTTTGTGTTCACTCACTGATTAAGATGCTTATTCATTTGATCATTACTGCCTGAGTTGTCTATAGAATTACATGTGGGAGGATAAAAATGTAAACATGTTGCTACATTTTTTCTTTTTTTTGTTCCTGTGTGGCACACAGGAAGTGTATAGTAACATTATATTTGTTTTAAATGTTGTAATCTATAAGAACTACATCAACTAATTTTTCATCAAAGAAATAGTGACAAAGTTTTCTTTTTATTTCTTCAACAAAATTTTAAAAAGCAAGAAATTATAAAATATCAGAGAAACCAAAGCAACCAGGCCTATTCTGAAGATAAAATAAAAAACCCAAACCATTTGTTAATCCTACTGACATTATCTGATTCATTTTGTAAGCAGCAGAAGTAATTATAGTGTCAGAGATATTCTTTATGGGTCCTTGCCCATTATCATGCTCTGTAATTAACACAACAGCAGCACCCCAAAGTCAAGAAAAGAGACCATAAAAATAATAAATAAATACATAAGAAAAATGAAAAAAACAAAATAAAAGAGGGCCCCATATCCCCGCCGGCTATTGATTTTAGCCAATGTCGGTACAAATGCGTGTGTTCCATTTTTATGTGTTGCATCTGTGCATACACGTGTGAAGGTGTGCATGTGTCCGTTTACGTGCCTGTGTGTGTGTGTGTGTGTGTGTGTGTGTGTGTGTGTGTGTGTGTGTGTGTGTGTGTGTGTGTGTGTGTGTGTGTGTGTGTGTGTGTGTATGCAGGGTTGCACATTACTGTGCTGGTGTGTCTTCACAGATGATCCCATGCCAAAGAGGAAAAATCCCACAGGGTGAATCAATAGATAGTGCTGGATAATGGAGGCCTGCTCAGACAGCTGTGTTCTGCCTCTCTGTGTGCCTGGCTGGCCGGCTGGCTGGCTGACTGGCTGACTGACTGACTGACTGACTGAGTGAGTGAGTGGATGACTGGCTGGCTAACAGGCTGGCTGAGGGACTTCAGTTAGCCCACGTAGCATCCCACACCTGCCAAGGCATAGCTTGCTATGTACTGGTCAATGGACAACACCCACTCACAGCTCAGTTCACACAATAATCACAATTACAGACACACACCGGACCATGCACATTTGCATGAGCAGAAAGTGGAGAGACACAGCAGCAAACACTAAAAAAGCATGAAGTTGGTATTGTCACAGAGGTGCTTCTTTCTGACACACAAAGTTGATGTGCTTTTAAACTTCACACATACACACTTTCTAACATTGAGAAATGTAAAACATGTATACATCAGGGCCACAATGTAATTTCTTCCAAGGAAATACATACATTCTTTCCTTATAATCCTCTGCTTGATTGTGTAAAAAGAATCTGAAATGATCAAAGCCTATAAAATTAAATGTAAATAGCCAAATAGCCAAATAATCTAATCCTTAAATTAGTTTCTCTGCCACCTTCTGAAGCAATCTCCTTCTCTCTCTCTCTCCCCCACACTTCACAATCAATAGCAAGAAAAATAAATCCTTTACCTCATTTTCTTAAGTGGCCCTTATATTGATCTACGGCCTCCAACTTAACAAAACAGCCAATAAATATTAACAAATACCGCAGCCCTGATGGAAATTACCAACAGATTACAGTCATGTGTCAAAACACGAATGATAAATTCCCCCCCACTTTGTAGACCCATTAAAAAGTATTATTTACAAAGATCATCTGACTGAAGCTTTCAATTAAATATCTGCTGAGAGCGTAAAGGCATAAATGATGAAATGGCGCTGCAGTGGCAGATTTTCATGTTAGATTAAAGCGGCAGATAAAACACACACAAAGAAAAAATGATTATGTTTCAGATGAATTTCTGCATCCGCAGTCCAGTGTGCAGTTTCGCTGGTTATCTTCTTCCCTGCACCCGTCACTCCCCTCGGTTTGGACATTTCAGTTGTGGTGCCATGACTGATAAAGAGCTGACCAAAAAAATGCAGAAAAATATTCCCTAATTAAAGAGCCACGAAGAAAGACTGAAGGTTTGTGCAAACACACACACACACACACACACACACACACACACACACACACACACACACACACACACACACACAAAGAGTAGCACAGCTTCTGCAGGCTTGACATGCTGTGGCTAATGAGAAAGGACAGTGGACCACTGTTACCATGTCTCTTCCTCTCCCGAAAAATGAGTTCATCGTTTCACATCATTATTTAAATCAACCCCCTAATTCCTAAAATATTAGCATATTTAAAAAACGGCTGGCTTTTTTCTTGCCTTAGGCTGACGCAAGTCGCACTGATACAGAGGGAAACGATAAACGGGTAACTACTATGAACGCACTGCAGAAATGTCTCACATCAGATACAGCACAGCTCCAGACACAATGGCTGAGAAGCGCACAGCTTAAATGTCTCTACAGGAATGTTTGTCACGGGGCAGAAGAAAGCTCACCTCTATTATTTATAATTCACGGCACAGCAGCCATTAGCTGTCGACGTTACTCAGCTCACATCTTGCTCAGTCATCAGTGTTGGCACGGAATACTATTTATGACCACAATTATTAATACTGAGAAAAAAAAGCACACCACTGGTTCCAGAACATAAAATATGAAAACACAGGCATAACACTGAAGTTGGGTTTCACGCTTGTTATTTTCATTTCTGTTTTGATAATCTTTTCAGCATCTACACTGCAATGTGATCATGTGCAATGTGTAATGACGTGAATTAACCCAAACACATCATGCTACAAATGTTTTTGCCACTTAATACAAAAACTGCATGGTTTTCAATTTCAATGGCTAATCGGCAAGACAAATCTGTCTGACAGATCATATTTTACTCTGATTTAGGGGTTATTCTATACACTGTGGTTTCTTTTTAACTTTATCTAAAAGACACAGGGTTTGTTGACATGACTGAACAGCAAAATGAGCGAAGAACTAGAGAGAAACAGTGAAAACAAAGATTTGGTTACAACAGTTGTATGGGCATATTTAAGCCACAGAAGGGATGATGTTGAACAAAAACAGGTACTCTGTCTGCAATGTCTTACAACTGTTGCAAAAACACGAGGCAACGTGACAAATTTGTTTGACTGTTTACCACAAAGCCACCACAAATAGTGGTTATCTGGTGAAAATTCTTCCAGTTTTTTAATACCACAATATATGCCACAGAAAAAACAAATATTACAATGAGTTTTCTCCAATATAACGCAGCCCTGGTTTAGTCAATATATGTCAGAAAATGGTTAAGGGAATATATACATATAATAACAGAACAATTTCTGAAAGCAAGCAGACATCACTAAATGTCTTGTTTTGTCTGACAGAGTCCAGCCATTTCAAAGAAAAGTTAAGTTTCCACATTTGAGAAGCTGGAGCAAGAGAAATTTTATGCTTGAGAATAACTGAAATGGTTAACCAATTATTAAACTTCTTGCCAATTACTTTCTTGGTTGATCATTTAATAAGTAACTAATTGCTTTAGCTTTAGAACTGTGTCATTTGAAAAAACTGAAACACCACTACCAATGCAGAATAATTCTAAAAGTACACTTGGTGTGAGGAATATCCTTTTTTAACAGAACTAAGCAACCTTACAAACACTTATACAGTTTAAAAGTGGGAAAATAATGCTTTAGATCAATGCCAAGAGTAAGAAACTGATTCAGGTTTAGTGTCTACTTTTCTGGCACTGACAGATTTTAGCATTAGTAGTAGCATTAGTGTGCTAAACTAAAACAAGACCACATGATAAAAAGTAAAAAAAGAAATTATTTGTTTAAAAGTACAGAGGTTAAAATGGAAATTGCCAAGTACAAATGCCTCAAAATTGTGTTACACTGTATTTCTGTCATACTCAAAAGATATTTTCTACATAATTTCTACAACATAAAGCAGAATTTTCAAACTTTCTTTGCTGAACTTGCAGCATGACTCTGAGTGAGAGGAAGGAAGACATGGGACACCACATCTCTATGAAGCTGTAGATGCAGATCCACAACTTGATCCTCTGAATGGAGCTGATACTCAACACGGTGTCACCGTCCAAGCAGGTCAACAAAGCTCCAGGAACATATGGGTCATATTAGACCCACGGTGAATGGTGCAAGGCACACCGTGCAGCGCATTGTACTCAGCTGAGCAAGTGTGTGTACGTGTGTGCGTGTTTGTGTGGACGCTAAGTGTGTTGTGCACATCAGATAAATGGAACATCGCTGAAGCATGTCACTGGAGCAATCAATAGACATACTGTAGACATCTGGTTAGTGAAGGTATGTAAAGCATGCATGTGTGTGTGTGTGTGTGTGTGTGAGTGTGTGTGTGTGTGTGTGTGTGTGTGTGTGTGTGTGTGTGTGTGTGTGTGTGTGAGCGTGGCTGAGGGGTATTGTCCAGCGTCCTCTGAGTCATGTAACATTGCACTGCCTTTGTAATCGAAGAGGAGAGTTCCTGTAATGTTTTATTCATTGCAACATCAAAGATACATCCAAGCACAGGTGTCAAAACTCCCATATTCAATGTCATGTCCAAAAAGTGTACTATTACTATAGATTTACTGAAACTCCGCTTCAATTTTCCCCCCATTCAAAGCAGATCGGCTCAATCGAAACCAAAGAAAGTTGCATTACTTTCTGCTAAATTAAATAAAACTGAGAGTGAGACCGCCCGAGAGACAGACAGACACAAACGCACAAATACAGAAGCAGAGAGAGAGATGAGTGCTAGTGTGAATAGGAGGGAGAGAGAGTATGCTGAATCCCACTCAGACCACCTGCTCATCAGTTCCTCTGGCACAACAGATACTGTCATTGTCCACACAAACACAAACACGCACACACACGCACACACACATACTAAGCTCAAATATAAAAATCTCCCGGTGCGCTCACAGAAAGCCTTTCCCAGTCCCTCCCACATCAGATGCTGGGCACACAGACTTGATTTAAAACTGTTAGGTGCCATTCAATATGGGCTTGGTTTGGAGCCAAGCCTCGGACATTTCTCAAAGGTTCTGCTCAGTTACCTGCTCAGTTATTTGTTCCAGCACACTTCAGAAAAGTAGCCTGTGGTGTGTTTGTATGAGCAGTGTCGTTTCTCCATACTTGGGCCGCCTTGGTTGTGGTTTGTTTGTTATTCTTTCATAGTTTGGTTGTTGTCGAGGAATAATTATTTGTTTCATTTCTATGTAATTTAAAAGGATTGTTACCGGTCACGAAGGGAAAAAAAGGAGGCCGTGCTTGGTTAAAGGTTTTGCCAATTAGGAGAAATGTCACAGCTGTAGTAGACGGCAAACATAGAATAAAAAATAAAACCATCTGGCATGTCATGGTCTCTTACTAACATTTTAAAATGACAAAGTAGGTTGCTTCAGTGTATTTTTAATCAAAAAAGTTTACAATAACATTTTTGGTACGAACCAATATCTTTTACAGTGGAGAACATGGTCTGTTTTCACCCAGTGCCACCTCCCCTGGCTATTATTCTCTATTGAGGGGATTCCATTGTAGAGGCAGGTGCAGCTATGCATCAGCCCTACCCCCTAGTGAAGAATGAAGTCCACAGTGTACACGTAGCCGCACAACTACATAAGGTCAAACAATATATAACACGCACGCATACGTATCCTGCACCCCCGCTGGCCACGCATTGTTTGGTCAGAGTGCGTGTGTGTGGGGATACTCAGGTACCCAAGGTAATGGCACCTGGGGTTATTCAGGCCTAAATGGCAGCTCTGGCTACACTGCAGCTCACAAAGTGCCTGTATGAGCACCGCAGAGACTAATGCGCCTGTGCACACAATGTCTCGCTCAACTACAAAGGACAGGTGTGTGCGTGTCACTAAATTGTCCCCCCGTTGTCTGGGCCTCTCCGAGTGGCAGGCCCTGTCCATTAGCCGCAATTTAACAGGATGATCAGAGTGCTTGAAAAGGGCCACATCAAACAGGTCTGGAGAATCCCAGGTGCCCAACGCAAACGCAGGCATCAGCAACAACCAAGCCCACTTACAGGCCTAATGTATTCTGTGAGGGAAATGAAGATGTTCCTCCTCCATCCAAGGCTCTTTTGTTCTGCGGCGGACAGACAGGGGGGATTGTTTCGAAGTTCACATGATGTCTGGGTGATGAGAGCAGTGAGGGCAATTATCTTTCTGAGATGCATATTAATATTTCACTAATGGAAGGTTGACGGTCCTGTTATGGTAAAGTAATAATATACCGTTGAGAGCGTGGAATACAAAAGCTGATGTTAAGTACAAAGGCAACGCAGAAGCTCTGATCTTGCACCGTGATTTTCGCTTTATGAAGCTGGGTAACAATGGCATGAATTCGCTTATCGCTGTGGTGTTTATGCTTTCACGGACACAATGGTCAGTCTAGGTACAAATTTTACTGCAATTTTAGAACACACTGAGTGAAGCTGATCTCTAAATCTGAAGCTTCTATTTCAGATTTTTAAGTGGATTTAATAGGTAAAGACAAAAGAAATAATATCATTCTACCGGTGCCAGTATTTTGTAAAATATGTCCTCATTAATGCAAGAAAATATGAGAATATTACACAAGCAGCATCAGCTAAGAGAGAATCACACCTCTATGAGCTTGGAGACATACAGTATTTCAAGCTTTCAGTTATGTTGAACCACTCCGTCTTGTATGATATCATTTCTCCGCCTGAATCTAGGCCAAGGCCCAAGCAGGACAGTGGAATTGGGACCAAAAGGACACCATGTCCCAGGTTACCTTGTTGATTTATGACCAGAAGTGTGCCCCTGTAGTGCCCTTTATAGGTGTCACCCAGACAGGGATTCAATGCTCAGGCCGAGATGACAAAGCTTCTCTCAGAAGGTCATGCCCTGCCCTGCAGCCACGTTCTCTGAAACTCATCACAAGCCCCGGACACACTTCTCCAACTGCATTAACTTCTTCTGGGAAAAGTGTCTAGCTCCAGGCCATAGGATTGTGACACTAAAGCAATCATAACCACCTGCTCGTTGACATGCCCCAACTGTGCTGAAGCGCACTGTGCTCCTTTCTCAGGTTCACTTCTCAGCCAGTATTTGTCATTCTTTGCACAGCGCTGATCCACATCAGTTTATACATCAGGCCATTTGAGTCAACACACGCTTCAGCCTGTTTTATTGTAATATAAAACAGAAACCAATAACTTTACGTGAGCACTATCAACAGTGGAGGTTAGCAGTCAACATTTACACTGAAAGCAAATATACACACCAGAGTACAGAATCCCCAAAAATGGAATAATAGCAAATTTCCTTTGAGGCAGGAACACTCACAGTCACATCTGACCACAGTATGTGACTGATGAGCTTCAGATGCACAAGCATAAAGAGATGAAGAAGGAGAGAGACAGTCAGTGAGAGAGACTGGGTCCTTTTACACTGACAGGTGTGCAACACTGGCTGGCCCCTTTGAAAAGCATCCATTTCCTTAGCAACTGGACGTCAGCTCAATTCAGCCAGGCGATTTTAGCAGATGGCTTGGTAAATACCTTGCCATGTGTTCCTGAGGAGAAACTATAATGCATCATGACAAAACACATGCACATTCACCCACCCTCACACACCACATTCACATAATCCATAGCTCTTTACTCCATCCTCCCTCTTATCCTATTTAAGGGCTGTTTATAGTAGGAAAAAAGTACTGTTTTTATACGTGTGCAGGTTTCATGCTTTTAAAATCATTTCATGGCCATTCCAACAAGAATAGTTAATGCAATACATTGTGTTTATGACAATCAAATGTTTCTTTTCATTTAATCGTGTAATTGCATTTACTACTATTTTGTACATATGGTGCAGAACACAATCAAGGGTTCCTCCATTGAAAAATGTTTTCTAAGGTACAGAAAATGCAGTACATAATGAAATACCTTGAACCATGGAGACACACAAAAGCTCCTAGAATAGATGTTTAAGTGGGAACCTTTAGGTTGAGGGGCCAAGGTCTCTATACGAAGCACTAATCTTTACTTCCTATTATTCTTTACTCTGTATTATTCTCTCTCTGCTGCTCTACTCTGACCTTCCATATTATGCTGGCAGTCCTTGACCCTGAACATTCCTCTCCCTCTGAACACATAAACATTTCAATCTGTTGCCCACTCTATGGACATCACTGTTTTCATTCTTGCAATGTTGTTGCTTTCTTCTGTCACTTTCTCTAATCTAGAGCACTTATATGTGCACTTGTCCTTTCTATATTTATCTGTCTCTTCTAATTCTGCCCCTTCCTTTTCTCTGTCATGTGTTGCAGCTGCACAGGGCAGCTGGGACCAGCTGTACAGTTCAGTTCAGCTACAGACCCTGCCATTAACATTAAGCCCCCTGAGTGGCCCAATACTGAGTCCGGTGCCCATTGTGCATGTCTGTGTACATGAGTGTTTGTGTGTGAGCGGAAACAACAGCATGTGTCCCTAATTCAAGAGGCCAACAGCACGGACATCTCCAATGGCTTCCATATTTGTTGTTGAGTTGGGTCAAATGATGGTGTTGCTCTGCCTCATTAGATGATGTGATGGCCCAAAACTACGTCTTATAAAAATTAAAATTTAAAGAGAACAGCAGCACATTTGTGGTTACAAATTCTTAGTTGTTTTAGAAAAAGTGGGCTCTTGATTTCAGAGACAGATAAAAGCAAGCTTATCATTTCTTGCTGGCGACCATCGATTCTGCCAGCTCAAACAATGGCTGTCACAGCGCAGATTTTATCAGTCCTCGTTACAGCAGCTCACTGCTTAAGCTACCATTAACTCTAAGAACCAATATTGTCTTTTTGATGTTTCCAGCTGACCTATATTAAACTGAGAAGGCTATAAAGCTGAATGCCCCAGGGAAAAGAAAAGCAGCATTCTCACCAGCTGATGGTGTTGAAGACACGGAAAGACAAAAACAATGTTGGTCTTAAAGTCAGGAAAATGTACAATCGGACTACTAGTTTTGCTCAAATGTAGCATTGTGTGGCTGCCTAGTTTACATATATATTAGTACATTTAAATAGCGTGTTTTTATTTTCAGCATTACAAGATTAAAACTTTGTCAAGATGAGAAATGGGATTTATGTGTTTGGCAAACATAACACAAAGCTGTCTGGGGTTGTTGTAAACTACCTCAAATCAAACAAAAAGTTGGACAGAGCTGAAGATGTCACCATTAACTCCGACAGCATCTAGAACCAACTAGTACAAAGTGGGAGAATGCAACAGTGTAAATACTGATGATGAACTGAACTTTTACACAACAATTCCACAAATGAATTTAGCTGGATAATGATCTGCTAACTTGTGACCTTGGCTGTCATCCTATGACATTACTTTGGGTCATAAGATAGTTAGTCAAATATATTTATGAATACATCAAAAGTGTTTCATCTTTATAATGCATAAATATCAAAAGAAAAGCCTTAAGTAATTGGCTAATAAAATAGTTATTTAAGGCTAGGAAACAACAGTGGATCTTGTAATTGTCCAAAAAATCTGCTGCTCCAACGTCATTCTCAATATTTAACGCTGATCATAATCTTTTTCTCCCTGGAACAGTGTGATGAGTTGTCAAACAGGCAATGAGTTATCCAGCATTTTGTAGGTATATTCAGTGATGGTTCATTCTGCCCAAAAAAACAAAGCTCAGAGATTGAATATGCAATATAATCATTTTACTCAATAACCAGTATTTCCCCCTTTCACGTTGATCACGGCTTTCAGTCTTTCAGGCATGGAACGTACGAGGTTCTTGAGTGTGGATGCTTCTATCTCCCCCCACTAGAGTTGAGCTGTTTCATGGTGGTAGGTGGTGGACTGGTAAAGATGCGACTGTTCAGGACTCCCCAACAGTTCTCAATTGGGTTGAAGTCAGGGGAGTTTGGTTTCCATTCCTCTTTCCACAGAAAGCCAGGTAGATGCCCAGAATACCACTGCTGAGTCATATGGGCAGTGTGAGCAGGGCCCACCATCTTGCAAAAATACCAGTTCCAAGCCTCTGTTAAACATTTTCTGTTCGGTCACAGGCCCCTATTTTTTCCTCCTGGCCAAAACTGGCAGTAGTACCTTTTCTAGAATGTTGTTGGTATAGTATTGTGCATTAACAGTGGTACCTTGAGGCACAATGTGCAACTCTGAGAGACCTGAAGTGGACATAGCCCTCCAAACCATACTATGGGCACTGAATTTCACTTGCTCAGAAGATGGCACTTTTTCACGATGATCAGTATAGATACGGTCATCTTGGCTGTTGGGTGTCTGAAATAAGTACAGGGGGCATTCATCAGAGAAAATCCAGTTCTCCCAGTTCTTTGAAGTCAGAGTTATGGTTATGTACTTCTTTGCGAAAGCCAGTCTCTTCTCCTTTTGCAGTTTGGTGAGTCACAGGACGGGGTAGGTTGCATCTTGTAATCTTTCAGCCCCAATGTTTCTGTTAAATAACGATGCACAGTGCTCTTAAAAAAATCTTCTCCAAGATTTTTCAGCCTCTGACTGAGTCGCCGGCATGACTGGTGTCTTTTACCCTTGGCCTTTCTCATCAGACCCTTGGTTCTTGCAGTTAGACCAGATGGACGTCCTCAGCAAGGCAAGTCTTTGAAGGATCCTACTTTGTTGTACCTTTACCACCACTTCTGCACCCAGCAGATACTACTGCCAAGGATTTGAGCTACCTGCTGATGAGTTTTTTCTGCATTTCGAAGAGCAATGGCCTGTGCACGAATCTCAGACTCTGAACGAATAGCTTTTCCACCCTTAGTCTTGACCATGGTAACAACATTGCCAAAATTTGGTTGTAAGTGTAATGCACTTTGGTCAAACAAGAAATTTATATACTGGGACCTGACAGTTTGACCAGACAAACAACCAAACAGTATCTGATTGACCAGGGGTAACCCACTTTGGTGACAATCAAATATGTTGTCCAGTGAGGAGAATGAACTTTTGGGACACGGTGCATGTGCTTAAGCAAATTAGATGTACATAGATCTAATTTTTAGATGGCAGGACTGTACAGCAATGTGAAAAAGCTTGTTTGTCATCTGTGGATGACAATATAGAAAATGGGGCTCAATAAATTCATGCGGTAGATCCACTGGGGGCATCTCTGTGGCAAAATAAAGCAGATCTAATGTGGTAAATAAAAAAGTAACGAGTCGAGTGTAGCCCAGCGTAACGGAGTAAGAGTAGCGTTTCTTCTTCACAAATCTATTCAATTAAAAGTAAAAAGTATGGCAGAGGAAAACTACTCTCAGAAGTACATTTTTTTCGTTACTACCCACCTCTGCTCCCTAGTGTAATTAAAAATATCTTATGTTTGTGTCAAAGGATATAGATAGCAGCTTTTGTGGCTCCTCTCTTTTTAAAATACTTTGTATTTATTAAGTAGAAAAATTATATTTGGGTACTTACTATGAACACTTTTTGTCATCCTTGTTCATTGCTGTACATTATAAAGGCTCTTATGCACACAAAATTCATACACAAAAAGCATGTTTGGAAAATATAACAGAATATATTATATAAATATTAAATTCTGTAACCTCCTGAAAAGATGAAAACATAACTCCAGTATAGATGCAGCCAGTGCAGAACCTGTATCCATGTCTGTGCAGGGATGGAGCTGGGTGACTGCTGGCTGCCTGTATGTGTGCCTGCCACTGCTACTGTACAGCATGTTAATGCACATGAACAGAGCTTTGTGTCTCCTTCCCTGCCCACTGCCTGTTCACCACTCAGCTCCCCATATGCCGCTCCCCTGCGCTCCTCTCATCCAGCCACTGGGAGCTTGATTAAGCCTGACTTGTCACCAAATTACACACACAAAGTTTACATGCATTCCCTGGCTCTCCAGCTGTTGCAGATTTGTTACAAAGAATAAATCTTGAAGCAGTTGACTGAGCAGGTCTGGGATGTCTGCCGCCTCATTGATAGGGAGAGATGGGGAGAAGGGCGGGAGGAGAGAGAGACTGAGAGGAAAAGAGACAGAAATTGAAAACAAGAAAGACAGGCAGAGACTAAATAAGAGGAGCCAGGTTGATTCTGAAAATGACCTAGCTTTGTATCTGCTTTAATTAGTTTTGTAAAGCTCCTATGAGCAAAATATATCTTAATAGACTGTACTCTCAACAGAATTGTGAGATCACAGATAAACAGAAAAAATAGACTACAGGAAAAACTGGTTTGCAAGAGAATTTTACTCTTTGTCCATGGAATCAAAATACCCCAAAGATGTTTAGATTCAAGTCTGGTGACACACTTGGTCAGGTCATTGTTTTGTGTGATTCTGGCAGTGTGCTTTGGACTGTTCTCATGTTGGAATATTTCTCTTCTGCCAAGCTTCCCAAGACTCAGAGTAATTTTTTCAGCCAGTGTTTTGATGAATCCAAAGGCATTCGTGGTGCCATCTATGAATGTTTTCTCCACAACACGTTTGCACTCATGCAGCCCCATATCATCACACTCCCACCTTTGTGCTTCACTGTTGGGACTATGCATTTACTGTGATAGTCCTGACAAGGTTCACGCCAAACATGCTGGACCAAATCTTAGCCAAACAAATTCACTTTGGTTTCATCTGCCCAAAAAACGTTTTCCATGTTCTTGAATGAAGCTTCATCTTGCAGTTTTGTGATAATGAGCATGTGAGGATTAGAGTTTGACATTCTGCATTATCTGAGCTGTAACAGAAATTCATTTTTAACGATAACCTTTGTGTCAATCCTGAAGCATGCCTTTCTGTTTTTTGCAGCTAGATTGTAAAGGTACTGCACTGTCCATGGTGTCATTTTAGGATAACAGCCACTTCAGTTCTAATTAGTGGTACTACTGCTCATTCTATACCACATGATTACTGCTGCAACTCTCTTTTCACAGATTTATAATTGGTCACTGATCCTGCTGTATCTTTTCCATATTTTTTCTTTGTGAAGTCTCAATTAATCAAACTGGATCACTAATTCTTTTCCATGTGGAGCCATGATGCAGACAAACAAAGCAATTAGTTCCAAAATTTAGCAAGTTCAGGCGTTCACACATCCTTTTATAATCTTGCTTATGTAATTGGACTGATTGTAAATCACAGGTGTATTTCAAATACTACAAAAATACGACAAAAAGGGTGTGACTGACAAGATATGCTCAAAAGTATCTGTTCATATTGCACTACATATGTGCAGTATCAGTAATTGATGTAATTTCAGTTACTATACTGCCCCAACTACAACCGTATAACTACAGCACACTCAACCACTATGTTGCAGTGGAAGAGCTTTCATTTGGTAGCACATCACCCAGATAGCTAAAATGTTTATTTAACAGTACCCAGCCATGCTTTCCATAGCTACTATCCAAATTCTACTACACTAACTCAGTCATCAAAAGAGTATAGCTGCAAGTTGTCTTTGCAAACACGGATGAATTGACCTAAGTTACTCCCAGTTGTAGCAGTGGTAGTTTCAAATCAGACGCAAACTTTAACAGTCAACATATCTTGAGCAAATATTATATTGTGTAAATACCGTTTGATTGTACATGCAAGGATTGAATAGGTTCACAAGACAAAAAAAAATGTCATCTCCACAAGTAAGGGAGAGTCTGCATGGTCTGCTCCATGGACATCCATGCATTCTCATGGCAACTACGCTACAAGGGCAGTAGTACACATTCTCTGCAGTACTGTCATTTGATAGGCTATGACCCTTTACCACTTGACCCGAGAGTGCAGCAGAAATAAACAGATTTGATTCCTGTAATTACCACTTATGGCCACAGAGGCTGCTGTTGCCACTGCTCAACATAGTGTTGCTTTAAATTAAGCATGCCTGTCTTAAAAATATGAGCTTTTCACTCTTTGACACAGTTATTACCAATAAATTTCCTCAAAAGAAGCAAGATTTAAGGACCTAACACTAGATTTAGCTATAAGAGGTTGATGAAAGTTAATGGCGATTTCTGTGAAGTCAGTGTACTTGACGTTTCCTCTCAGTAAGTGTTTTTTATAGTCTCAGATAATGACACATGATTCTTTTTTCTTCTGTTTCCCCTCCACCTTTTATGATTATGATTTCTCCCTTAGATCATCTAAATGGCTATGGCAGTAATTGCTGTGTGGGCATCATTACCCAAGAAAGCATGAATAAGACACAGTAATGAGCAAAAGCCCTGGAGCTCGCTAGACCGTTGATCAATACCATTAAACAATGTGCACTTTGAGCTGAGCTGCATTCGAGAGCTCCGACACTCAAATGGATATTCCTCATAGCACTAATGGCTTTGAACTAGGCCTCCATTACCATGTATAAAACGCAGCTTATTAACATAATCAAATCTCTCTCTGTGTTTTTTTGCGTCAGAGATAATATGAAAAGACAGGAGGTTGCTAATGTAATTAAGCGTATGCTATAATTACTATCCCCTGATCACATGACCTCTTCTCCTAACAAAGCTGAATAAATAGTCCCATTACCCTGACTACTGCGTTGTGATTTGGTGCATTGTCAGTTTACATGTTGTCTGATGTTCATATGTAAACAACATGGCTCCGAGTCACAATCCTGCTTCCAGATCACAATGATAAACACCAAAAACTTCAAGAAAAGTACAAAATATCCCCCCAAAAAAGGCAGAAAACCTGCATACATGTTTTAAAATTTAAACATTTCGGTACCAAAATCCATTTCTATTGCAGTCAGAACCAGCAGGACTGCAGCAAAAAAAAATCATTATGATCAGTGGGTTTAATTACAAACATTTTAATTTGCATCTCGGGGCTCTATTCATCACATCCATCTCGACTAGCAGCCCTGTTCTCCCTCCATATGCCCAATAAATAAATAAGAAGCTAAAAGAGATTCTGGGGCCCGAGAAATGATTACTATTTCACTAACAATTACCAGGATGCTAATGGCTATTGTATTGATTGCGCTGCCCTTTGAGATCAAGGTCATATGAAAATGTAATCAAAAAAGCTTTCATAATTCCTGCTGAGCCATGAAATTAGAAAATGCAGTAGTGGAGCTCGGCTGAAATATCTTACCACCATTAAACATGACTGTAATATGCGTACAGTGTCACTATACTCGATTTTCCTGTAAAACTGCACAGAGTTTTGTCATTTCTAACTCCTACTGTAAGCACGTTTTGATGCAAACATAACATTTCCATGTGTAGAACAACAGTACTGAGATGGGAACACAAACAAACCTCTCAGCATCCCTGTCAAGTGTGTATATGTGTGCATCACAGACAATACAGCATCTAGTGTGCCATCATTAACATGCATCTATTGTGTTGTTCTCTAACTTTAATATGATGTTAATGTGATGCTGAGAGCTAATAGAATGATTGATGAGGTCGTGAAACTGATCAGTGAAAATGTGTCAGCTAACAGTCACCAAAAGCTCAATAAATGACTGAACGATAATGATGCGTCCTCATAACTGCAGATGGTTCTACTGTATGCGAGAATTAAACAATGGCTTCATAAATAACCATTTAACCCTGGAAGTATTTGCTGTCATTCACGTTTTGAAGTCATTTCCACAACTCAAATCTGAAATCCACTCATTAATTCGCTCAGGCAGACGCCCATCCTCACTATATCAGTTCTGTCAACTCATTAAAAGCACATTCTTTAATAGAGGGTTGTCCTAGAAATGAGATGTAGTTTGCTAGTGTACTATGATTTATATCGTTTGTGGTGCCACCACCAGCGCTTGCTGTGCTTCTGGAATAGGTAATTGTTGCAGTATCACCATGTGAAACTGGCAGTAGGCAAAAAAATACATAAAATACGAGAACAAATGACACCTAATGATTTACAGTCATAAAAGGACAAAAATAAACATTCATATGTTTTGATGCAAAGCATTTCCTCCTTAGCAATACGAAGGAATTCAGACATAAAGTACACAGCAGCCCCAGCCCTGTGCATGCCTATACCCTCCAGACATCCTCCCCTATATCCCAGAAACCTCTGTGTGTTTAGGAATCAGGCTCCACCATGACTCTGCGTAGCGCCTGGGAAGATATCGCCACACGTCCAAAAATTTCCATCAATGGAGGCTCAACTCCTCCGCAGCAACTCTCTGATAGGTTAATCCCTGTATCACACTTCAGCACCAGTTCACTAAGCGGCTTAAAAGGACACATTAGAACGATGACAATGACCCGCTAATGGTGTTACATTTCTCTGAAGCATTATGAGCTATCTTTGTCACGTTTATCTTATAATGAGATCTGTCAATTGGGGGGAGGAAGATCCCATGCAGCAGCCAAGGACGTTGATATTTCACATAATAAATAATGACCTAGAAAAGGGAGAAAACAAACCTTGATCCCTCTCCCCTGATCTGTTTTCTTTGCAGGCGACAGAGCGGGCAGCCCCATGGGGGCCTTGGAGCTCAGTGTCACCATTTAGATTACTGGCTGCTGTGCAGACTCCAGTCCTCAGGGCCACCACAACACCCCCAACCACACCATGTGTGATTGATGACTGCCGGTTCCCATGGGCGTTTTACAACATTTCCTCAAGCAATGTCCCCTGAAGAAAATGTGCCATAATTCATCATGCTATTACTGTACCAAGCCCAAATAGTAATTTCGTCCCCTCTAATTTCATTATGGTATGCATTTTCAACCTCCTGTATTCTTTTTTACAATAGGGAGAGCACATTCGGCACTGAAGAAAGTCTGCCATGCATTCAAATCTGAATTAGAAGATGTACACTTTTCTTCGGAAAAAAAATATGCTAATATGGGAAAAAAAAGATATTTAAGTAAAGACTCTCGTCAAAAGGATGTTTTCTGAACAGCTAATGCAGGTTCCTGCTAACAAGTGAAACTTTCAAAAGTGCACTTCTGAGATGAATATCAGCTGATTCATTGTGTGCTGTGCAGCAATTTCCACATCCAAGAAAAAATATTTCGACATGTTTCTGCGAAGACCTTTTGTTCTAACCTTTTTCTTTCATATCCGCCCATTTGGAGCCATTTATTTTCAGTATTTCACTCCTGTAAGTTTCAACCTGTTCTTCCAAGAAAAGTTTGACATGTAAATTTGCAGTGCAATGGATGAAACTTTGATTTTCATGTTCGTCACTGTGTATATTATACTATGTTTTTCTTTGAAGGTATAATCTGCATTAACATGTCATCTAAAAATAACTAAAAATGCAATATTTTGTTGACTTGCACATAATGTGACAAGAATATTAATATATTACCTTGTCCATGAATGTACATACTTGTAGTTACAGATATTTTGTTCTTCTCTCTCACCTGTGCTAGAGCACAATCGATTTCAAATGAAATACTAAGTCTAAGATTTAATTTAAATGGAGTTTATATATATATATATATATATATATATATATATATATATATATAAAAATCAGCTGCACACTATTAACCCTTTGATGCACAACATGGGTCAAAAGTGACCCATATTCAGTGGAAAATGGGCATCTCTTGACCCATGTTGAACATCAAAGGGTTAATGCAAAGTGTCCAAACTACAAGGATTTAAAACTAACTGGACACTTGGCTTCTGAATGCTTCTCAGCCAGCCATGTGTTCCTACACAAAAAAGATCATACATGACTCAGAACTGATTTAAAGTTGGCATTTAGACTGAAGCTGACTTGAAGGAAAGACGTAGCAATGCAAGTGAAGGAGATAATACAAATAAAAGTGAAAATCTATCAAAGAAATACCAAAAGTTGTTGGTTTGTTAAACTAAACAGTTGGGTACATTCTTGACAAGCACGGGAAAAGCAGAATTGGCAAACGACCTAGTAGATCAAGGAGCACGTCTTGTGGAGACAAACACCCTGGTGAGCCGCAATAGCAGAATGACCAGGTTGCAGTTCACAAAAACAGAAAAAGAAGCAGTAAGAGTGTGGATGGGAAAAAAAGAGCAATTTGTGATACAAAGCACGACTTCATCTGTCAAACATGATGGTGCTTCTGTTATAGTTTGGCCATGTAAAGCTACCAAGAGAACTGGCACGCTGACATTTATTGAGAATTTCACTGCTGACAAATGCAACAGAATGAATGAAGAGGAGCCATCGCTTTGGAGAGAGTGACTTTTCATTACTTAGCAGGACAACCCCAA
Organism: Amphiprion ocellaris; assembly: GCF_022539595.1. Classification (NCBI taxonomy): domain Eukaryota; kingdom Metazoa; phylum Chordata; class Actinopteri; family Pomacentridae; genus Amphiprion; species Amphiprion ocellaris. The sequence continues at coordinate 13,997,853 of NC_072785.1, forward strand.
GTTTAGAGTAAACGTAACTAAAGAGCTGGCTGAAGTCCAAAAAAACCCCAAAAAAGCAAGAAGGCAGGCACTGACATCAAATACGACGGTTTTGTTTAACTTCATGTGTATCTATCCATTTACTTTTGAAGCCCTAAATGTTGACCACTGTGTGTTAAATGGTCTGTACTGTACACTCTGCATTTCTGAATCAAATTAAGCTGAGACTTGACACTTCAATGTGGTATCTATTACTTTATTTCAAATTAATTGTGCTGAAGCAGAGAGCTGGAATCAAAAAATAAAGAAGAGTTTATCCAAATAATTGCAGTCTAGACTATATGGGCCTTTTCATTAAGAACGAATACCCTCTAAATAAATACAAAGTAAAAAGTATTTTACATAGAATTTAGTTTTTATATGTAAAATATTTCTGTTGACAAACACTGAAATTTCCTCATGAGAGACTTATAATTGTCTACCGACCCTCCAGTGTCCATTGATGACATTGTCATTACAAACACATCAGAAATAAACTCGAGAATTGTGGCTAAAATTGTTAACTGAGAATAAAATTAATTGCAGATAAGATGTTTTCCTAAAGGTTCAATATAAGCAACAAAACTAGTCACTGAGAGTTCAAAAGAAAAAGAAAAAAAGCAGAGTTACTTGGGGAGTAGAGATTGATGGTTGAAATGACCGAGCAAAACCAAGTCAATTATGAACCATGTTTTTTTTTTTTTTTTACGTGTCCTCTGTATATTAATTATTCTGTCTTTGTTATGCATTTTACGTGGGTTGCTGCACAGTCGCAATTAACTTTGCCCAAGCAACCATTTGGATGATTGAAGAACTGACTTAATGGGATGAGAGGACTTTGTTGTCTTGTTCTGTTTCAGACGCACACACACACACACACACACACACACAGACACAAGGTTAGGATAACACACATTATAATTAGTTCTCCACATTATGTATCGTGTGTCAGTATGTTCTGTGTATATCCATTTGAAATGTAGCACACACTATATATGCACACGTATGGACGTACATACAGTCACACGTACTCAGGAAACATACATAAACACACTTCTCCAGACAGTAGTATCGCTGTCTAGGACACTAATCCAAAAAGCACTAAGCTCTATTACTTTTAATTATCCCTGACAGCCTCTTGCTTTAATCTACACAAAGCACGTGCAAACGAGCTGTTACACTCTGCCTCCAAGAAAGGGGGACAGGAGAGGACGGCAGGCTGCCTGCCTGCCTGCTGAGAAGGCCTTCTCTGTGCATGACACGGACATGGGCTTCGGTGACCCGGCTGGCGCTCGACTACGTCTCCTCGCCGGCTGAAGGCTCTGGGGCCGCCATGTGGCATCTGCTGCCATGGGGCTGCACATGAGACTGAGGCTGGGACTGGCCCTCTGTTCACCAAGCATGTCTATAGAGCCGAGGCACATTTCTGGGACCTGGCGCTGTGTTGCGAACGAAACCGATTCTACAGAGGAAGTGGCAAGGTCACCCCTCGCTCTGCCTGAAAGACCTCCACCTGCCACATTCTGCTTGGCTGTCATGCTACCCAGACATGGGTGGGGGTTAGAGTGGGGGCACTTTGTTCAAAATTCAAAAGGTAATCCATTGTGTACTCTCTTTCCATACAGAATATTATTCACTCCAGTAATACATCTAATTAGTAAGGTACAAATTAAGGAAAAAGCCCAAGTCTAAATAGAAAATTGATCAATTTTGCGATGCTTTTGTTTCATCTGGGTATAACCTGACACATAAATCTAAAGGCAAGACAAGATATACACCCAATAAAAAATATATCGGCGCACACTGCTATTTATCTTGATCTGTGTGACATCTATAGTCTGAGCCAGTATGGTGAAGTTTGTGATTGAACACATCCATAATGGTATCTATTCCCTGGTGAGGGCAGGGGGCGTGTTTACCCCTGAAGGTTACTTCTTGTAAATCCTTGCATAGTTTATTCAAATAGTGCCCTAACCATGGTCTCCAGGATTTTCCCCTTACAGCAAGCAAAGCATGACCTTTACATTTGACGCTTGACAGTTCTTCAGATTCACCCAACCAGAACAGATTAATGCATATTTATGTGTTTGCTACTGAGCAGTGGATGCCTCTTTATCTCTTGGAGAACAAAAGACAAAGAGCTCTCTGCAGATGCACACATGTGCACCGTATGCATCTATGCAAACTCACATAAATGCAAGCAGACAATATTAGCATCACCTGCATATTGGAGATTTTTTTGGATCTGGCCCTGGAGAACAATGCAGAGATTCAAAATTGTTAAAAAAGTGGCATCCCTGTAGTAATAATTTAAAGGTTGCCACTTTACAATTTAAATTTACAGGCGCATTAATAAACCATACAGGCTGACTGCCGTTTTTCACTGCTCCTTCCCACTGTTCATGTTGCCATTAGTCGGCAGCATATAGCAGGCAACTGTATGTTTTTTTACATAGTTGGTCCATTTTACACATTGGCACCTGGTCGGGAGGACATTCAGCCAAGATAATCTATTTAGATTGGCCAGGTTGAAGGCTGTCATTTATCACGAATATACAGCCCCTCCTCAGATGGCAGTCTGACTGCTTCAGCCAACCAGAGTCTAGGTCCAGTGGCCTTTACGTCTGTCACACTATATGGATGACTGTGAATCTCTGCAGTCTGGTCTGAGGCTTAAAATCTCACAGCTTGAGAAAGGACCTGGCAGACATGTAGATTCCACTAAGACAACATCAGCCTTCTGTTTCGCACTTAGATGCCACTCCTTTAAAAGCCCATTGGCCTGAAGTTTAAAGCGTTTCTTTTCAAAAACTATGTTTGCTTCCATAAAAGGGGTCAAATTTGAAACAACAAAAGGAATGAAAGATAGAAGTTATACACTCAGAATTGTTTTATTTTTCTTGAAGCATAACAGAAAATAGCAAATATTAGCTCTTCTATTTCATCCTACGCTGTTCTATTTGTGCTAGTGGAAATAAGTTCCCATTTTTATGTGATTTCTTCATGCCGCTTGTTTGTTATGTTGTGTTTGTGTATGTTCCGCTGTATGTAGGAGAGAGAGAAAGACAGACAGAGACAGCATGGATGGCTATGTGAGGGAGAATAGACTCAAGGTTAGCTGGGTAAGGTCCAAGGAAACAAGGTGCAGCAGTCTAAACACAGGCAGCCTTTCCCCTCCATCTTATCAAGGTCTGAGATGAGAGAAGAGAAGCAGGACAGAATTAGAAAGTTAACCTCAACCTTCCAAATAAAAAGCACCAGGAAGCCAATAGAGAGCTAACATGCAGCAGCAGTATCCCTATAGCTGTAATACATAGTGATAGCTGCAGTATATTCCTTCAATGGTTCATATTTTTAGCAGGGCCTAGAAGAAAAATTACACTTTTGTGTTGAAGCAAAATAAACCACAACCTGGTTTAGAAATAGTGCAAAAATAAACACTATTAACAAATGATTTCCCGGGCAGATCAGCATTCACTTTCTCAGAACAAAAAAGATATTTCTGAAGAGAAATTCTGCACCATTACCAAGCCACCCACTCCCTCAGTTATTTGGACGTAGTAACCTCCACGCCTCAGTGCCACAAAGTTCTCTGGCGCAGCGAAAATCTAAGCAGTCACATGTGCGGGGGCTCAGAAATAGTGCACCATTAAAAGGTCCTGACTCACCTTGTTTTAAGCACAAGGTCTAATTGCCAGCCTCTTTTCCAGAGGGCCAGAGCAGCAGCTGGCAGCAGGCAACACCTACAGGGATAGCCACTAACGACGGTGGAGCTAGCAAAGAAATAAGGCCTGTAGACCCCGGCTCGCTCACAGACATTCACCCTATTCTGAGGTAGGCAAACACTACAGGAGACAAATACTCCCAGAATGCCCTCTGTGACTCCTCACCATACGTTTGACTCATAACTGGTGTTATTATTCCATTTCCAGTTCAGTCGGTCTTAAGTGTCTCGTATTAAAAGGAGTCATTATTCAGGACGCGGTACCCAGTTGTTTAGTCATTTAAATTAGAAACGTTTAAACCCTGTCTAATTCACCAGAGACCCATTTTTGCAACATATTACCAGTAGTAATAAAGGTGAACAGTGGTGCATTATTTCCTCTTTAGGTGATACATCATTGCTATTAAAGGTTAACAGCTGCAGTGGGGCTTATTTTAGACAATCCAAACAAGAGCCATTTGTATTTGTATGCAGAGTGCATCATGCATCTCCCACTTGTTTTCTCTTTCTGTTTTGTTTTACACAGTTTTTCCTCACTTTTTGTTCTGCTTGCGCGGGAGGTGTTTGAAGGTTAGATGCAGTCAGATACAGGTGTACGATGAAATGTTGCATCTATGGCAGATTGTTTACCGAAGGCGAGCAGAGACGCAGACAAAGAAACAGAGCAACACACAAATACACAACCCCACAGTGGACAGGAGCTTAAGATATCAGTCAAAAACTATTTATTTACGGTTTGCAGTATTTTGTGCTCACTGCACGGACAGGAGAATGCACAGAGCTTTTATGCACTCAAGAGCCTCCAGGATTTTAACCCACAATTCATAGTGGACACCTCCTCAGGGCACAGTTGACCACATACACGTCAGGAGCACGAGGCTGTCCCACGCAGTGCAAACACAGCACACTGCTGCCTTTCTTTCTCTGCTGGCCTGACATCGCAAAAACACCCGACACGGAGGTGCAACTGACTCCCACACTGGCTTCCTTACCGTCTCACCTATATGCGCCCTCACTCAATTACTCCTGTTCCCAAAACGGCAAAGCTGCAAGGAGGATTTCAGTTTCGGCAACGGTGTAAATGACCCCAGCTTAGAGATATTTTTCTCCAGCTACTTAATCTAACTTCTGCCACATTGCAGGTGGGCTGAGAAAATCTCTTAGGCTGGAAAAAAAAACAGCACAGATTTTAAACCTGCGTATGTGGTTTAACAGTAGAAATGCTGAGACTCTGTCCAGCTGGCCTTGTAAAAGTCATGGGCTCTGGCGAGGGCTAGGACAACGCCATTTGTCATAACGTCAGCAAATTCAATAATTAATGGGCCGTATCCTATCACAGCTCTCCAGTTGTGCCCCCCTCCTCCAAGTCTCAGATCTCTGTCCCTCAGTGTTCAGGAGCATATTGTAGGCTCCCTCAGTGGTTCACAGTGAACATTTAATTCCTCATCATTAAGAGATGTCCACTTGAATCCAGACAGTTATTTGCTCACAGTGACAAACGTATACATTCACTGTATCCATTCACACAGGTTTCTCATGAAGCATTCATCCCAGAGAGCATATTAAATGCACCTATCAGCATTAAGTGATGCACTTTGGCACAGAAGGGTGAAAAATCCAATTTATATTTGTATTAATTTGTTTAATACAATGATCGGTTTTGAAATATATTGTAATTCAGATTAATAAGTTTAATAAACTAAACATTTTAAGTTAAAAAAATATTTTAAAAATATGTGGATATGTGTGTGCTTCTGAGGTTGTGAATTTGTATGCAAAGGAGGGGGGGGGGGGACACGGATGTGCATGATTTTTTTTTAAGTCTATGAATATTTGATCACTACTAAATCAGTTGTAGAGGGCTCAGTGTTTACAAGCCTAAGCTAACAAAGACACAGTGTGAGTAGGACCAGGCATGGCAGCAGGGCCCGTCCCAAACACAGCTGGCACCAGGGGACAGCAAGGTGAGCTGGGAACCACCACGTCCCTTTTGATTAATGTGACAACGAGCGTGGGAGACTGGGAGGACGGCGGCACTGTGCCCTGCTCTGCTCTGTCCCTGCCAAGGAGGTGCATGTAGGTGAGGAAGGTCCAGCATTGACCCAAATGTCTCACTGCTCAGTTTGTGTTTGAATCGTGATACGGTTGACAGCGTTATACTGTACATGTTTAATTAAAACTTGAGTCCCGTGACCTTCCGTTTTTCTGACATGAGGCCATTTGAAACACAAGATGGGAACCCTGGGACAACATTGGCCAGTTTCCTAATGTTGAGCATCATAATGTGAAAACTGATAATCTGACAAATGTTAGTGTACAAGTTCCCCAGAGGAAAAAACAAGTGCAAAGATACAGGTTCAGATTTTACAATTTGACTCATGCCAGCTACAACAGAAGTCTACTATTTAGGATTGTTAACTAATACCTTGGGAGCTAGCTATCTGACAAGCATTCCAGTTATATAAAACATGCAGTTGTTTCTGGCATTGTTAGATAAACTGATAACAGGTCATTCTGAACAGCCAGTTTTACAGTGCTTATATGTTTTCTGGTGAGATACTGTGCAATCATTGAGTGCTGCTGTAGAATTAAACTATTTCAATGATGCAAATCAAGGAAAAAGGAAGACAAAACCATCATTGCCTTATATGTTTAAGAATGCAATCATACAAGCACTTCAAAAAGGCTGCTTGTGAAAAAATCAGTGGCTGAGCACATTGCAAAGTATCTCCCCTTCATCCATGTCCTCTCCTCAACACTATGACCACACAGTGCAATGAAGTAGCCCTTCTGTGGGGGGAATCTGTGAGCACAATCAGCTGGTGTGAAAATGTCAGCCTCCCCTCCCTCAGTTTCTTTGTTGATGCTGACATTTAGCCTGATACCGGAGGGGGTTTGCTATAGCACATCACATCAAAGGCAACATACCATGCCACTATAGGCAGGGGTCAGAAACGTGTTGAACTGTCTGATACGAACCTTTTTCTGTGCTTCCTATTGTTACATCCCTTTCCAAAACAGCATGCAGGAGCCAGGCATGCTTTCTCCTGCAGCATAGCATCAAGTGAGCTTTGCAACAGCCGGCATTACAACCACACTGGATGCTGTCTCTAAGAGACCACATTCTCTTCTTTGCATCTTCCCCACCTCTCCGCCCCTTTTCCCCTTTCGATATCCCTCTTCATCACCCTCCTCCTCCTCCTCCTCCACCCATCACCCTCTCCCCCAGGTGGCTGTGGGGCCGGCCTGTCTGAAATGTGATAGGCATAATCCCATTTAGCCTAATTGCATCTGCGGGAGAGCAGCCCTACGTGTCCCATCGCGTGCCTATCGAACCCCTTAGAACACATTATACACACATATCACACAGAAAACCTCCTCAAAGCAGAGTCAGATGTGTGCACATGCACAAGCATGCATGCTCTTGCTGGGCTTGTGAACGTACCGCACTGTCTTTGTTTGTTCTTATCGATAAATGCTCCAAAAACCGAGACGCTGATCTCTCGTTCCCAGACACATGCTGGTGGGGGTCTGCACCCACTCTGCATTAGCACAGAGAAGTCAGACAACCGTGCTAGAAGAAGAGTGCTGCACTAAAGGGCCTAATGGAAAGACTACGGGTTTAATTTGTGCATGTGTGTTTGTGTGCGCATGCACGCACGCTCATGTGCACCTGCCTTAAGGGGGCTGTGGTCCAGTGGGTGAAGGGAGATGATGCTGCTGTAGGGAAATCTAGGGAGTGGTTCTCTGCAATGGAAGCTGTAATGAGACTCAGTGTTCTCCCAGGCTACTGCTCACATATTATCACACTAGAGTGGAGAGGGCAGAGGCACCAGGGCCAGCTGCACAGCAGCACATTAAGGGTCTGCTTATGGTCTCTCAGAACTAGTTTGTGAAGCCAAAAGCGTTACAGCCACGTTTTACAATCATCCGTCTCACGTGTATCTGACAGAGACACACTCCTGTTTAATCAATGTCTACACAGCTTCAAGTCTCCTTTCCTGTGCTTTACATGCACAACTATAGTGATTGTGACCACATCAAAAGTCAGATGTGTGTATAGAATGACCACACTGGGAATGCTCCTGTAACAGAGAAGATGACACAGTGAAAATGGTGTACATTTTCAAACAGTCTCTCCAAGGAGACATTCATTATGTTGCAGTTGGTTGCTGAGACGAAAAGTACCAAAATAGTTAAGGAACGACTGAAAAAGGAGAGAGAAGTTCGGTCCTTGGATCTTTTCATATCTACACAGCTGGCAAATTACAACATAAAGTGGGTGCAAATGGGGTGCTCGTATAGCTCAACGCGTTGAGTGGGTGACCCATGTACAGGGGCTGGTCCCCGATGCAGCTGGCCCGGGTTCGATTCCCGCTCACAGCCCTTTGCTGCATGTCTTCCCCCGACTCTTCTCCCCTGTTTCCTGTCTCTCTCTCTCACTGCGCCTATCTAATAAAGCCCACAAAAAGGCCAAAAAAATAACTTTAAAAAAAAGTGGGTGCAAATGTCAGATTATTGATTTGGGAAAGTTAAGGAAATGGATGGACACAAAACCTTATTTAACCCTTTTTAGGATGTCAAAAAGACAGAGAGGACAAGCTATTTAGTATAAAGCCTGATTTGTGATCATTGTACCATCCAGATTTGAAGTCACTCAGCTTTAGAATGGTTAAATGTGCATTAAGCAGAATAATTTGGATGGTATTTGATCTACTCTAATCTTTTTCTATTCTCATACATTTATTCATTCATGCGTTCATGCATCTGTTTTTTATTGTGGCCCCTTCACAGAGAAGCTGTGACATATTGAATTGTAACAGGCTGCAGATCAATCTGAAACACAAAGGAAATCAATGCCCCGGAACTGAGTTACTCCATTGGGCCGAGTGCAAATCATTAGATTTGAATGGAGGGATGAAGGACCATTACAACAAATGAAAATAAAAAAACAAGGTTCCTGTGGTGGAATTTAGTTGCATCCAAGGAATATGATAATTATGTTGAAGATACAGATCATCACAAACACTGCTTCTGGAGATGGATAGTAATCAAAATAATGACTACTTCTCTGTTTTGTTATTTTCTATTGAATGGCACACATCAGTGCAACCAAGTCTTTGGACGAAAAAAAAAACCATGTCAGCCATAATCTGCGAAATGAAACTATTAAATTGAAAATAATGAATAGGCACGCTCTGCATAATGTGATATCACACATATAGAGTGCCATAGAGTACATCACATTCAAATAAGTCCCATATGGCCACATTGTTTTGGAGATAGGGACGAGAGAATGCTCAATCACCTGTTATTCTTAAGTATGGATAAAACTGCAACGCCGGTTTTCAAATGAGACAGCTTGAGTGTACCTCTACTGTATAAGAATAGCCACTACATTACAGAATCTCCAGCTGTTCCTTTATCCCCTACTCAATCCAGTCATTAAAACTTTCACATCTTTTCAAACATTTGTTGAGAAAGCTGCCAAACCACGCTCTCATGTCTAAGCAGTAAACACATTTCAAAAAAAATAAAGTTTAAAAAAAAAGTTAACAAAGGGACGGAAATATATGTAAGAAAGGAGGGTTACTGGGGGAGCTAGAGAGCATGAAAATCTGAGTTTCCATATTGTACTAGTATTTACTTCTTAAAGTTGTTTTTCAGGCTTTCTTTCTGTGTTTTAGAAGTATGTAGTGTGTGTGTGTGCATTTGTGTGTTTTTTAAGTACTCTACATGAAACTCCACATGTATGCATGCCCTCCAGGTCCTCAAGTCAAGGTGTGTGTGGGTGCAAATTCGATTACACTGAAGTTAAAGCAATTTCCTGCGGAATTCAATTCTTGTCCTCTGTTGCAGGTGAGCTCCCCGCGGATGTCTGTGTCTTCTCAAAGAAATAAAGCACCTATAAACAGCAGCCTTAAAGGGGGGGGAGTAGAGCCAAAATGCAATTAATATGCAAATTCAGGGGGAGACTTAATGGGGAGCCTTAACAAACATTCGTGTGTTGGGAGATAAGGCTGTTTTCAGGTTGTTTTCCTCTAACCTCAGCCTGTCCAAAGTCAAAGCCTTGGGGAGCTGAAACTCTTGAAAAGGCATGGATGTTGCTGGTAATGGATTATTGCACTGGGAGAAGTAGGGCAGGCGAGGGCCGTGTTTTAGAGCGCACACTGTTCGTCATGTCACACAGTCGTGCAAAACGGTAGTCTGTTAACTGAAACAATTCACTTTCTTTCCTTTTATATTATTCCGTGTCTTTCTTCCAGGGGTGAGCAATTTTCTGTGAATCCCATCAGAGTTTGCCATGGGTGAGGAGGAGGGGGGGAGGGGGAGGCATGGAATGAGGAGGATAGAGGGAGGAGTGGAAGAATAAGTAGCCTGAGGCGAGAGATGGAGGGCAGCAGAGAGAGGAGAGAGTATGCATTCAGATTGGGGGGAATTCATTTGCCATTCTCAGGGCCAGCCATACTTCAAGAGGCTTAGGAAGGACATGGAGAAGGGAAAGATGAAGCCTCTGATGTGGAATGACATGCTTGATGATAGAAGCAGAGGAGAAAGAGAGAAAAAGGAGAGACTACTATGAATCACAGCGACGGAGGAGTAGTGAGAGCAATACTTTGCGGCAGGGAGCGAGATGAGAAAGAAAGGTGGACAGGTTCGGGCTGCAGTCCTGCAGGTCAATGCTGTAGTCGAGGCCACAGCAGCTCTGCCTGATGGATCTAAGACCCCTGAGACGCTACCCACTTTTCCATCTCTCCATTCCCCCTCCTGCCCCCACCCTAATGATTCATCCACCACCTCCAGCCCCCCTGTGCCTTCACCATGATTCACACCCACTCCCCAAGCTAAATTATTGCTGCGGGGCCCTTGGAGAGCTCCATCACTCTCCCTCCATCTTCGGTTATCATCAAACAAGTATATGAGCTGAGACCGGCGCCTGATTGCATTGAAGAGCCCAGCTCAGCAGTTTTTATGAGACTATGCGCATTTGTTCGCACACTCGAACTCACACACCGATGGCTTTGATAGCACTTTTGTAGCAAGAGTTTTCCATCTTAAAATGCTTGAGTGTTTACAACTGATGATGCAGAGTCGATTTAGTGGAGGGCACTGTAATTCCACAGGCAGGACACTATAAATGTTGATTACATGAAGGTTGAGTGGAATATCTAATCATCAGGGACCCGTTGGTATTCTTTTCATATCACATAGCCTCAGTAGAAGAGAGCAGAGAAACAACTATAGCTAATTCTCCACCATAAGCAAAGTTCCCAAATAGAATAATGTGAAAATTGTCTTGATTATTTAATCAAAGGTTACAATATGGCAGGCAGATTTCTCAAACATGATGGTAATAACTTTAAATATTAATTTATTCATATAGGAAGCTAACTTGTCTCTAATAATGTCCAGCCATGGAGATTGTTTCAATTTTACATGCACAGATTTTGAGCAAATGGGATTTTTTGTTTATGAAGCTCCGAGTATCAAAAATAGACATTTAAAAATTTCACTAGCAACACCTCTTTCCAGAATTAGAGTCCTTGTCAGCCTTGATAGTATACTAAACACCCTGTCTTTCTTGGCAAAAATTGGCTTAGAGGAAAACTGCTGAAATAAAGTTAGATATGAGGGTATCTATATGAAAGTTAACATCATTCAAACAAAGACAAACTGTCATTTCATTTTTAACATGACATTTTTTATCCCCATGTCACCCTCAGGATTCACAGACCAAAATATCTAAACAACTATTGAATGGAATGTCGTGAAATTTTGTGCAGATGTTGATATTTCCCACAGAATGAAACCTAATGACCTTGGTGATCCCTTGACCCTTCCTCTCGCATCACCATGAGGTTGACATTTAGCAAAATATTGCAACTACTAGATGGATTGCCATTAAATTTTGCACATAACTTACGAGAAAAAAAACATAGCTTGTTGCTCCTTTTACTTTTCATCTTAAGCCAAAGTCAGGTAAAATTTTTCATTCGCCTTGCTTCTTGAAATACCTGCAAGCTGTTTACAGTAGTGCTAATCAGCAAATGTTAGCTAACACACACTAAAGGCAGAAAACGTGTTCCACAGTCTACCTGCAAAACACACGACTTCGCTATTTACCTTCAAGCACTGCTATGCCAATGCACACACTAGCATGGCTGCAGAGGCTTATTCTTGCTTGAATGCAATTTTTCAATGCTGTCACCATCACGACCTCCATGCAAATAAAGCCTGTCTGCATGGCCAGATAGAGGTAAGTGAGAAAATATGTTTATTTGTAATCTGGGTGAAGCAGCCCTTTAATGCGTCCAGGCACCAACACAGATCACCCTCCCACTCAGCCGCCACACAGCCACACACCCGTACAGACGGGACGATCTGGCATGTACTGGCCCGATGATTAAAGTGTATTGCGCTCACCTGCCCAAGTCCAATCAGAGGGCTGCGCTGATTGCAGCAGCTTGCAGCAGACAAGAGATGGGGGGGGGCTGGAGGTGGTGGTGGAGGTAGGGGGGAGGCTGAGGGCTCTATCGCCGGTGAAGTGGCACTGTGGTGAAGCGGTGGCAGGGCGGCAGTGAAGCTGCAGGCCCAGGGAGGATCCAGCTCAGCTTGCCTCTCCACTCCTCTCTGGCCAGACGGGGTGAATCAATCATCTCCAAAGATGTCAGCATCTGCCCAAGCAATTTCAGATTGGAATAAATGGCAGATGGGGATGTTGTTCCCTCTGTTTAATCAGTTCCACCAAATGTGGTTTTATCTCTTATAAAATGAAACCATCTGTAGCACGTAGGTGTAAGGATCAAGTGAGGGAGGACGGAGGGAGAGGGTGACGGAGGGAGAGAGGAAAGATGTGCGTGTGTTTGGAGTGTGCACGCATATGTGCATGTGTATGCTTCTAAATGTGTGCGTGTGCGTGTGTGTTTGGCGTATGTGTGTGTGGCGACGGAGGGCAGAGAGAGATGGAACACTGTGAAACAGAAGCAGAATAGTGGGAGTGAAATAGGAAAAAAAAGGAGAAGCACTTATCCATTATAAAGAGGGAAAATGTAATCTTACTGCGAGCTCACACCTCCACTCTAATCTCCTCTTTCTCCCTCAAAGGAGTACCACCCAGGGGCCATCACCATTATATCTAGACCCATCTATTTCCTCCTCCGCCTCCAACCAGACACCGGGGCTGTAATTTGGTCCCCCTAGCCCCAGCCGAGGCGGAGACATCCCTGATAAATCCCCTTGTTTTTAACCAGGGATGGTGGTGTATAAGCATTATAGCTCTCAAAGCTCTTGCTTCAGGGATTGTCTTGGTGACACTTTACTTTTGGATGGCCTTATTCCAATGTGCAGCCAACTACGGAAGAGTTTAAGTGGGACGCGCAATAAAAGTGTGTTTCGGAGAAAATCCTTTGATTACATTCGGTTAATGTAGAAGACGAGGCAGCAACAATGTCAAAACGAGCAGCTACATCTGCACACTTGCTCTCACACAGTGTTGTTACACCCTCGTAAGCACATTATGTACAAGAGAGGCTTCTATTAAGCACTATAAAAGTAAAGTGCTACAAGACTTTTACACAAGGTGGTGGAGAGAGGCTGATGGAAAATGGAGGGAGGAAGGGAGGGAGATAAGAACGAAGGAAGATAGGCGTCAGGAGAAGAGAGAAATACTGTAGGCTTCCATGTCCCACTGTGTATGTTCCTCACATGTTCTGGCTTATAGCTATCATTAATGAAAGTCTGACAGGGTAATTCACTGGAGACTCTGAGGCAAGAAAATTCAACACCTCCTGCAAGACATCATCACTCTTCTATCACTCACATCCATAAAGAGATAGGGTCGCATATGTGGGATGGTTTTGCCAGCAGTCTTTGAATTACATGCATTTCAACATTTAATGTTCGTGTTAAAGTGCTGATTTTTTTTTTTAAATACATAAACCTAGATGAAAAATTTGAGAAGGAACAATTTGAAATTTAATACAAAATCTTCCCTCCCTCCCCTGAAAAAAAAACGACTATTATTCCCTGTGTGTCGAGTGGAAGGCAGTCGACTCTTTCTAGACTGCCAACATTGGGATTACACTCGTAGCCAACAACAAGTGATGGGCAAACTGTTCCTTGATCATTTTCTCAGCCAATCATCAAGCCTTATTTTTTCACTTGGCAAAAGACTTATAAATCTTAATTGTTAGATTCATGTCAATTATGATAATCCATGGAAGTCGATAAGCACATACAGTATGTCAACTAGTATATAAAACTACATACTATCACTGACGCAAGTGTTATATGAAAATAGATAAATAAAACATAACAACATGTTGGTACATATGCGCTCATTTCAATTAAAGAAAAATCAACTAGGGGTTAAAACATAAGTAGGACATTGTGAATAAATTGTGAATTTAATACATTTTATTCATTATTAACATTTTCTATTCAGTTTCAAATTATGACCACTTTGTTCATTACAACTCAGGCATCTAATTATGAGCATTAAATTAAATGTAATCTCTGCTTTCATCACTCTCTTCATTGGAACTGACGATTTCAAATTATTTCTTCAATATTATGTTTATTGAATCAGACGCCAAACTCGGATTTAAAAAGAACGTAAAATATTTCTGAAAAGCTTAAAGCCTCGATAATCTCACAGAAGACTTGGGGACAAAATGTTGTGTAACGTTTCTTGAATGTTGTACAAGAACTGGAAGTTATTTAATCCGCACAGATTTCCCATCATTGTGATCTGGTAATTAAAAAGAAATTTCTGTGTTAAAACACTCAGAAAGAGGCCTTAATGTTTCCTTTTTTTAATAGTAATATTAAAAAGCTTCAGTTATAAGAAGAGAGGACAATGTACTTGTTTAATCAAGCTTCTACATACAAAATGCTATTAATTTTCATTAAGTACTCTAAATATCTTCCAGTTCCATTTGCAAAGAGGTTCCACTGTGTTTAATGCACATATAAGCTGTGCTGTCAGTACAGACTATGAAAGATGTTATATTCCAAACTACTGCCTCTGCTCTACTTTATAGTATATGAGCTACTTTAATATTTTAATACATATAAAATATTTTCAGTGCATAACAGTGATGAGAAAAAGTCTCATTTATGTGTATTTTTATCATCCTTCCTATAACAAAAGAGGCATAATGAAATTTTCTGCTTGGTTTTTCAGAGGCTATCCATTGAACCTCCTTCCATCTTTCAGAACCCCTGTCCCTGTCGTGCACCCTAATGCGACGGGATGTATTGTGATGATTGTGAAAATGACTTAAGACTCACGCTGAGTGCTAAATGGACTCTGTAAGAGCCGGCTATATCTGGACAGCAGAGTTCATATCCACTTTATTTTCTGGTTTTATTAATTTTTAATATTAACAAAGGCCAAAACGGCTCACTGTAATACAGAGACAAAGAGACCCTGCAGCCCTTTGGCATTTTAAATTGATGTCATGTGAGGCACGGCCATTCTTCAAAGAAATATATTTTTAACCTGTGAATCAGTGCAAGGCGTTACACAACAGATGCACATGGGCAACAAAGATTTATGCAAAGACAAATCGGACGCCAACAATGAAACTAAAGGATGCTGATGTGTATTATACACTGAATCAGACACTCTCTTTTTTTCTCTCTCTCTCTCTCCGTCTGTCTTTGCTATTCTCTCACCAAGTGGGGTTATTACTGTTTCAGAGATGACTTGTTAATTAGACTGTTCAGACGTCATTCAACTCCACTCAGTACAGCTGGCCGGTTGGACAATGTGGCGTTAAGTATACGCCGCTATTAAAAGGATATTAGGACATTATTAGGCCATCATGCAGGATTCAACACTTGGATGTATTCTGAGGTTTCTCTGGTGCTCTAAAGCGGAATGAATAAAAATTAAGCTGTGAAATAAGATAAACTTAATGCATTTCTTTATAAAATAGTAAACATTTACATACTGTCAACCAAATTAACTAGAACTGCTAAGATGAAGGCTGAAACATCAAATTGTTCTTAGTGGCAAAAATTGTGCAAACAGCGTGTTTCTTATGTCATTACAGACATTTAATGTAGTGTAGCATTTTGCAAGTTAGTAGCCATCCAAATTCAATTATTGCACATCCCATCCATCAGTTTCTGCCTCACAGAAACATTTCTGTCATAGTCTGCAGAATTTCTCTATTTGGTTGCCTTTTCTCTATTTGCAGTTCATTTCTGTATTTGCAGCATTTTTTCTCAAGTTGCTACTGTGTTTTGAGCTCTCAGGCCCCCTCAGGCAATAAGACTGTCAGAACTCAAGAGTCCCCTACTGGTGCATTAAATTTATTGTACTGGAGAGTGAAGAGGGGAGAGAGAGAGAGAGAGAGAGAGAAAAAGAGAAAGAGACAGGTAAGAAGAGAGAGACCAAGTGATCTGCAACCAATAAACTAAATTCACCTCACCAGACTGGCATAATTGCTGCTGTAAAAAGCATTTCTCATTTGTAGTACAATCAGCAGTGTCAGGAGGGGTATGGGGTGTGTTTGACAAGATAGTAATCAGTCGTGTGCAGATAACCCATACCTACTGGTGCCACAGCGAAAGCACACAAACCTGTTTGTGCTCTTCCGTCTGCAAATAGAGCCCATTAGCTGCTGCTGGACGTCCAGACGCATGGCCTGAATAATCACCCTGTAACCATTCTGCTTGTCCTTTTGTGCCGCCATGTCTGCCATTCTATTTCTATCTTTGCGGGACGAGGAACCAATTTGTGCTCCAGCAGGTCTTGAGACAGTCAGGTAGGCAAGCAGGGAGGAAAGAGCCGAACAGAACGAACAGCCAGCCATACATATGGATCAGGTCGACAGGCTGAGCATTAATGGCCTCCCTCTGGAATCTAAAACACCGGCACAGGCCAGAGAGGAGCTCCTGGGGGAAATCAGAATACCAGCAGCCATTCAGGTCAGCTTGTACATGTTCGCTGCATGTTACAGCTCCATTTTCCTCCCCCAGCATTCGCAGAGACAGAGCCTTCTCCGAGGTGATTTATACGCTTGTATTATGTATTGAGTGGAGAGCATTGTTGACTACTTTCTGGAATACAATTGGGTTTCTGTCAAGCGTGATGTGTACAAGGGTGAAATATGGTTTGGGTGAAGGGATTGATTATGTGTGAAGACGAAGCGCTGGTTTTGCTGTTGGAGAAGTGTTTTTACATTATTTCTGAGGTAGAATTGATGTGGTACAGTAGCTCTGCCCTCTACAAACTGAACTGGAAAGTGGCAGGAGGGATAAAAGGTGAGAAAGCACTGCGAAAAGGATTTGTGAATTAGCTAACTGGTCAATCAACATATTATTACTAGCAAATAATACCAATTATTACCCGGTTGTAACTTCTCACTGTAAGGATTTTTTTGTTCAGTCTATACAAGAATTAGTTTAAACTATGTAAGTGATTTTCCAACAATACAGTAGAAGCAATAGACTTGTAGAACCTGTGATCTTGCCGAAATGCCTTTCCCTCCCACACAGCCATCATATCAATACTGCCCATGTCCTCAGCACTGAAGGTCTTGTAAGCACCGACTTGTGACTGAGGCAGGACATTGGTAGCTATTAAGAAACGCTCTATTATCCACCAGGGAAATGACTGTATCTTATTACAGTTCTTGAGCTAGCTCATCCTTGAAACTTTAAGGCCATCTACTACCATGGCAGGACCTGACGGATATAGGTCAGAGGGGCCAACAATTTAAAATTATAGCACAGTATTACACAAACACATTATTATTATTATTATTATTATTATTATTATTATTATTATTGTAATGATCATGCTGCAGGCTCAATCCTCCACGAATCTACTCTTGTTTGAACATATATTCTGACATATGTCCAAAAAAAAAAAAAAAAACCAAGCATCATTACCGGCACTAATAGCCACAAAAAAAATTAAGCATTTACTATATCAAGCTGCTCTGCCTTGTTTTAAAGAATATTCTAAAAAGTTTATTTTGCTGTACAAATTGATTGTAAATGTTTTTCTTCTGTCTTCCCTCACTTTTTCTTTTGTTGCCAGTGTTATAGGTTGTACAGCATTTTAGTCTGCTCAAATTCTTTTAAAATGAGCTAAATAAAAAAAAAGTGAATTATTATTTTGTAAGTAAAGATTTTTGTGGCAATTATGTG
The DNA here is from genome assembly GCF_022539595.1 of Amphiprion ocellaris. Classification (NCBI taxonomy): domain Eukaryota; kingdom Metazoa; phylum Chordata; class Actinopteri; family Pomacentridae; genus Amphiprion; species Amphiprion ocellaris. The sequence goes on from NC_072785.1 coordinate 14,015,761, forward strand.
GAAAACCAAACATACGTCCTTCCAATATACCACGACTAAACTATAGTATAAGTGAGCTGAATGGCAGCAAGCAGTTAAGCATGTTCTTCCAACAAACGCACAACAACAAAAAAGGATGATGTAACCTCAGTATCGAACACTGCAAACAACACAAGTTGCACATTGACTAAGGGACTTCATTATTCCATTTTCTGTTACTCACTATCATTCTAACTCATGCCAGTGATCTCTCTCCGTGTTATGAAACCAACAGTATGGTTCCAACACATTTAGGCAGTTTTATTCTGGGGATTCTTAAAAGTCATTCAAAGAATTGCAGGCGCTCACTGACTCATGGTGCAATGACAATTAAATCACACCACCACCTCGCAGCATAACTCCTGAAACGCTGCCATTTGTCACACGGAGATTCTAACAAAGATGGATTTCTCACACCCTCGACAAACTGGTTCCCGACTCTCTGTGTTTACTGCTCAACACTGCTGCTCCGTATAGGTTTACAGAAATTTAACCCATTTCATATCCCGTAAAAGTGGTAGGTGTTTGTGTGGCGAACAAAGGGCTTTATCCGCTCTAGTTTAAGAATGCCGACAATGTGACTGTCATATGGAGGACTTGTGACCTTGCTGAAGTGCCTTTCCCCTCCCACACAGCCGTTATATCAATACTGCCTATGTCCTCAGCACTGAAGTTCATCTAAGTTCTGACTTGTGACTACAGTAACACGTCACTGAGAAATGTCCTGCTAAGCACTGTTCTAGTGAAAATAACCTACATTCCACTGAATGATTGAGATGGTATTTTACTTCACAAAAAGAGCCTGTGGTGATCTAGAGATCCATTTTCAGAGCTCCCAAAGACAAGAATCTCGCCTGTGTGGCATCAAGCAACATTTTCTGCAATAGTTCACATAGACATGCGAGCCAAGGAGGGTGGATGGATGTTTTCTGAATCCAAACCGCCACCTGTTTATGCCACAGTCGCGCACAAAATGTAAGACACGCATTCAACAAACACCTGAGCATTCAGAGCAGACTGCCGATCAAAGATAGAGGTATTATAAAAAGCAGTACCACGGCAGGATTTACAGAAGGGCTACAGAGCCTGGCTAGAATATACATCCAGATATTTTCATTCACAGTCAATATGAGTTCATCCTTGGTCCTTAGTCCTTTAATCACACTAACTAATGTTCATGCTTGATGTTTAGACGACTAAAAATAACTACAATGTTAATACAAAGTGTTAATTTAGAGCTTAACAAAACTTGGTTTACCTTGTTCGGTCATACTGCCTAAACTACAGCTATGGAGAAACACAAGCTCTGTGTCAGACAACCTTCTGCTCTGCTCTGCTCTGCTCTGCACTGACAGTCCTGTTTGATTGTGCATGTGAACACATCCACATCTCTTTGACTCAACGCATCTCGTTGATAGACTCCAACCGGTCATCCCTTTTCTCCCCACTCTCCATCCATCCATCCATTCATCCATTCATCCACTCCCATTATCATGCTTCTTCGCTCTGTCTTTATTGCTGTCCACTCAGGATGTGTGTGTGTGTGTGTGTTTGGATGTGTGTTTCTACTATAGATGAGGCAGGGTTGGCTATGTCTTGATGCGGCAGCAGCAGCAGCAGCAGCAGTAGCAGTAGCCTGTGGAAACAAAGGCAGGGTGATTTATAGCCCCGTACTGAGAGCATAAATCACACCTGCAGCGCCGCGCCTTTAAACGCCCTGCGTCCTGACAGCATTTACCTTTTATAAATGATTGGGCTGAACCTCCCATGGAGCCGGAGACCACAAAGCTCACTCACTCCCCATCTAACTCTTCCTTTGTTTCACCTCTCTCTCCCTCCCTCTGTCTCATTTCAATTTTCTCTCCCTATCTGTCTCGCATGTCACTCTGTCTTTACTCTCGCATCTCGCTGCTCGTGCCGTCTAAATTTCACCTCCTCCTCCTCCTCCATCCTCCTTCCTCCTATCTGTCCCCGCCATGGCCTCCCTTTCTCCGCTTGCAGGGCATGATGGGATGCTCCCAGTGACGCTTCGTTCTGCGCTCACCCAGCGTCGACGTCTGTAGGGGATATACAGCTAAAGCTGCTTAAAAGGCGGCCACACTGCAACTGCATCCACAGCCGTTAAGGAAATGAATGTGTCAGTCTTGGCCCTATCTGCCTTCCTCATGACCATTTTTGTGTGTAGCAAATATATGAGGAGGGGGGTGAGGTGTGGTGGGATAAACGGCGCGCACACGCACACACACACACACACACACACACACACACACACATAATGCCACACCTGTGTATCATGCAGGAAGTGTGAGGCAGGGAATACACAGCCCCAGCTGCAGGAGTGTGGCTACAGATAAAGGTGACGTCTTGAGGCCATTACTTATCCAGCACAGCAGCAAAGGTTTGCAGATATTATACCTGCTGTCTCCACATAATAGCTCTGGGTTGGAAGCCACACGCACACACACACATTTGAATACACACACACACACACACACACACACACACACACACACACAGTATGCACACACATGCAAACAAAACAAGCACAAACAACATGGTACTGCAGACAGGCCCACACAAATTCAGAGACGCAAAATTTATACATGTTTTCATTGCTAAATCACAAACACACACAGGCACACACTGCGATACCTCGCCTCACTGAGTTAAAACAGATGAAAGAGCTGGTAAATGAAATCTGACTCAACAGTTTAAAATGCAGCACTGCAGCACTGCGAGCATCAGTAGAACAAAACGACAATATTTCTCAAAGCTGCCACAGTAACAACCGGCAGGAGTATCTAAATAAGGGTTTGTTTAGAGCGTCTTGGTTTCCTTGAGAACATTGCATGTCTGGTAGAGCAGTGTGAGAGGGATTTTTGGTGTGACTGTGAGTATAACACATGCAGTATAATATTTTAGACTAGAGGTAGCACATGAGGCATTGATATCAAAGTCACAGAACTGTAAAAAAAAAAAAAAAAAAAAATCCTGGGGAAAAGTGAGCCGTCTTCCAGATAGGGGAAAAAAACACCTACAGTAAAACAGTTATTCCCTCTCTAATTCAATAAAGTCTACCGGTTAATTGAGTGTTAAATGGCACAGATGCCCCACGACATAGTCAAAATACAGAAGTCGCCATCATTTTGCATGTTAACAAAATTTTCGTGTTAGCTTCCAGCAACTGCATAGATGTAAATAGATGGAAAAGTGACCCACACTTCAAAATAAGAGTTAGTTAAACTAATTAAATAGTCCCTATTTTTCTGCAAATTATAATCTTTAAAAAAAAAAAGTGAAATCACAGATATGTTTTAGCACGCTGCAACACATTTTAAACGTGCATTCTATACAGCTTAAGCAGAAATAATATCAACAACAAACTTCCACCTAGAAGAGAAACCCATCTCATCGTGTCCCTGCACAACCTACAGCTTGCACAGTGGATTTATACCATCCATGCATTAGCGCTTCATTTAGTCCCAATTCCATCTGTTAAATCCTTACACACTTGATCTTCTCCCTCTAGCGCGGGGTTCTCATACAGTTCCAACTTTTCATGGCAGCGAATGAAAAAGAGGGACCCGGACAGACAAGATGAATCGAAACCCAGCCAGTCATTTCAGCTCCAGTTTGAATGTGACAGTTGTTCTTTGTATTTGCGTTGGACGGTCTACAGTGGAAACGAGAGATGCCCTGCAAATGTGAGCTATTCTGCTGCCAGGATGCCGGTTGTTCTACTGTAACTGAGCAGGAGCCTGTGTGTGTGCAGAAAATAAATACCAGCACCCTTGCAGCGAATAAAGCTTTGCAGACATCCTCAAGGTCTAAAGAGATTTTTTTTTCCATTTGTAACAGACAATTATAGTATATCTTTTTTAAAAGAGACTGTAAATTGCCATGTTTTATGAATTAGGAAGAACATGATTAGGGCTTTACGTTGTTGGCAGAAAGTACTGTTTATCGACTGTTATGTATATGATCATCAGGGAGGAAGATGAAGGATGGAAGTCAGCAAAAGATTGACAGTTGTAACTTTTTCCCCCCTCCTTTGTGGAACATATTAAGCAAAATGACTCACTTCGTAAGTGAAACTTAGAATTTCATTCTAGAGGAAAAACAAACTCAGGCGTTCCTTCCCTCTCAGAACAAGCTAAACCCTCCGCAGAGGCTAGGAGGCTAATGTTTGGCTGCTATTAGCATGCCCTCTGTTAGTCTTGCAGAGAGGCCTTGCATGTAGCAGGCCTGACCCCCATGTTTGACCTCCTTACACCTCAACACGGAGCAGGGCGTCCACTCGCCTGAACCTAACCTCGCTCCGTCTGAGGTAAGGGATCAGTAGAAGCGATGGTTCATGCTGTAGCAGCAAACACACAACCCAGCAACAATGTTTTCTGCCCAGGGTTAATTGGTTTGATTGTTGCCCCAGGCTATGGTGGGTTCTGTGGGGGGGACTTCAAGCCTTTGCACTCGCTAGGGCATATAAAGCATTCAGATGGTATTAATTAACTATTCATAAGAGTCTAGCCCTCTGTATAAGGTATGCGTTTACCTCATCTTCACCACCCCTCCAAAGATCTCCTTTTATAGTTACTAAAGCTACAACTCTCCACCTTCTCGAGCGAAGGTTTCACTATTTCAGCTATGCAGTCATTTCAATGTCAACCTTATCCCCATCTGGTGCAAGACATGTTTTTGGCTATAGGAAAAGAAAATGTTTTGATATGACGGATCTGTCAGAATGAAAGCTCAACAATTTCACTTATGCCAGACCTTCATAAAACAATAAAAACTGGGCAGTGAGTAAAATGCAGAACAAAGTTTGAAAGGTATAAAAAAAATACAAGCCTTTGATGGCTGAATCCGAAACTCAAGTAAAGAAAGGCACCAGCTAACGAGATAGTGAGACTTGAGATTATAAAATGAAACTTAAGAATCAAGAGCAGTTTAACCTGTGCCAGTTCTAAGCTTCACCATGCTGATTAGGGCAGAAATACCTCTTCTATCAGGGAGTGACTCTACTTTTATCAGTCTTTCGTGGGAGTTTCTGTCCTACGTGAGCAAAGATTGCCAAGGCTATGACTAAGGTGAGGTTGCCCTAATCCAAAACGATGTCATAAATTATAATTCTGAACCATATCAGCATTTGAAGCCCACTAAACACTCCGCTGTGCCATGCGGTGCTGAATCTAAAGGGCATGGTAACAGTGTAGTGCACCCGAAAATATGTCAGGTCATCTTAACCTCAACCCGTGCCATTTCAGTCTCAGATCTCACAACTCTGGGGCCGCTTCTGCACAACATATTTTTAAAAAATAAAAATAAAACTCATAAGCAGCAGGAGAAAGCAAAAAAGAAGCGGCGAATGACTGTAACCGAGCCTACTAATGAGCGCACATGCGACGACACTTATATATACAATCATATCCACTCTCTCTGCAACAGCACAATATTTGCGCGATAACGTGGGCTGTTTACAATGAGCGTGGGCTCCCCTCCTCCTCTACTACCCCCCCCTTTTAAAGCCACACCTGCTGAAGCCCCCCACCCACCCACCCACCAACCCCTCCGCTATAGCTGCTATACATTATGTGGCTCAACATCGCGGGTAAAGAAATATATAAATAAATATAAACACTGGCTCTGGAACATGTTTTCTCCCTCCTTCCCTCCCTCTCCCCTCCCTTCCCCTCCCTCCCCCATCCCTCCTCTTCCCTACACTGAGAAGTAATGAGGGGCTACCTGTAATTACAAGCAGCTGCTGTCTTCCCTGACGAACGCTAATTGCCAATAATGATTTTGGAGAGCTGTAAAAATTCACCGGCTGACGCTCTCTCCCTCTCACTTGCTCTCCCTCTCGCTCTGTGTGTGGTTTGTCGAGGCAGAGAAGGAGAATGAAAGGAAAGAAGAGAGAGAGAGAGAGAGGAGCTGGTGGGTTTATTCTCTCCCTGCCTGTGTCACAGTCGGGAGTGCAGTTAGCTAATTTCTGTTGCTGACATATCAGAACCCTCAGTCGCCTGTTTTGCCATCTCTCTCCCTCGCTTTTTCTTTCTCACCCGTTTGCCATCTCCTTCACGGGCTGATAACAGCTTTATTAGTAGCTATAATGTGCAGGTGGAAGTTTAAAGGTCCCGTATGAGCACGGTGAGGAACAGAGGGGGAGTGTAGACGGGGAAGGCTTAGGTGAATGGGTGAGGCGCCTAATAAGCCACATGCATAATTAAAAGACAACGATGCCACTAATTAATGAATGCTTGTGTTTGGCTGCGTGTTGTAATCGAGACGGCATCAGCGTGTGAGAGTCTGTCTGAGGGAAATTGAATTAGCCCCAAAATTAGGGAGAGAAAGACTGGCAGAGTTAGGGGACTGACGCTTCTCGGTACGGCATCACAGCATAGTGCGAGTTGAGATCTTTGTTCGGCATATTAATGTTTTTACAACATAAAGGCCTGCAAATCAGTTTTACAGTAAAGCATGTCATTCCTGACGGGTTAACTATAGCCTGTTCAATTGATTTTTCAAATCTCAATGAATGTTAAGTGCTGTGTGATTAGGATTCATCTACATCTCTATCTTTTCTCAATCCACTGGCCCAGAAAACAGCTCTCAGTTTGCAACAGAAAGAAAAAAAAGTGCCGTCCCCTTGCTTTTCATCTCTATCTGCTCTGGAATTGAGCGCCATTGTCACAGTGATAAGTGTTCAATAACAGCGCGAACAAACATGTTGATGGGGTTGGATCCGCGCATAAAGTCCGCACATGAAAGAGTTTGTCGGTCAGTTTTTACTGCACAGAAACCCGCCCACCTTTGAGCTGTTATCAAAGACATTATAAACCTGACAAAGTTCCCACCATTCATGACAACACTTTTACAGACTGTCCTCTCAGAGTAATTATCACAGAATATGCAATTAGTAAATCCTTTTGATTTCAAAACGTCTAACTGCTTTAGTTCACTGCACAGAAATGGTTGTGAATGATAGAATCCCACTAGAGTCTTTCAGTGTTTTGATTAAAAAAAAAAGTAGATAAGTAGATTTCAACACAAATTTTAAATGCATTTTTTTGTTTTTTTTCCTGTTTTATTTTTTATTGCAAATTACTTTTCTTTTTATTTTGGCTGATTTGTCAAAGAAAGATGTTTAGACTTCGGAAATGGGTTGCACATTTTTTATTATTTTCTGACATTTTATAGACTAATTGATTAATTGATTAAACATGCAAATAAACTGCACATTTATGAGGAAAATAATTGTCAGTTTCAGCCTAAAGTGTACATAAACTCACCTGACAGTTTAAGTAGAACTCTGTACTGTACATAAGCACTAAACCTAAAGTGGGTTCACCTCAAATTCGCTTCATCTCTTTGTCAGAAAAATAATAGTCTGCCAGTGGATAGAAATATCAAATAACTAGATTTAAAGAGCCGGGCAGAAATAATTACTTTCATGAGACCTTTGTGGAAAATGTTTCACAGTTTCCTAGAAACAACTGTGAAATGAAAGAATGCATTTTCATTTTTGATTCTCCAAAGCTTTCAAATAACCTGCTTTGAAGGCAGGAGCTAAAACAGTTACACTGCTTTTTTTCTAAATAAATTAAACAACACTTCTCAACTGTTTTTTTTTTTTAATGCTGTGACTGCTGTAAAATATGAAGCACTGGTTGTATTTATTCTAATTTTGCGACATATTATGATGCTGGATTTCTTTTCAGATTTGTATTTCCTGATCAAAATTTCTAAATTAAGATGCAATTAGATGCCATGTCAAAAATAGTACTTAATTTTTTTAAATCAAATGTCAGATGTGGGGAATAAAATGTACATTTCCAGCTTATATTACTGTGTGTGTTATTGTGCTGTGTGTATTTATTTACTGTCAGTTTGATCGAGAACTGCTTGTTTTTATGGACATCTGCGGTTTTCCAAAAGACCTTTGAACACCCTGAACTGTGGGAACCTCTCGCAATAAAAAGGTGCTTAAACACTATCTTATCTCAGCTGCCTTGAACAGCTTACATGTTTACTGTTGTGTGTTCATTACTCTGTAATTATTACATGAGTTTGAGCTTCTTCTCTGTGGGAAAATTGTCATGCCATTGACTCATATTGATGCCGTAATCCGCCGAGAGGGTTTTATGTCATTTTCAAAAGCAGAACAGAATATTACTTTGAGCTTTTGGGAGGCAATAAAACAATACGACATCGCACTGTTTGATTGTCTCATTGTTTTCTTTGTAACGTTCCACAATACCCAGTGGCTGTATCCAACTTCTTACCTCCTTATTCTCTTTCTTTAATGGGTAGGCAACCTGGAGAAACTGCTTGTGATGATTTCATTGTTTGGAGAGCTCGAGTGAGTTCTCCTCTTTGAATGCACTGATGTCATGACAGTTCGGAGCACATGCGCCATGTAACATGTGGCAAAAGGCACTATTAGATTACTTTTTTTTTAGAGTTAGCCTCCTTTTGCACTCCATTACATGCATTCTCAGATTGCAAATTGCTCTCGCCCTCCCCGATGCGATGTAACAGATGCAGAGTGACTGCTAAAGTCTGTGCGGAGAAAAATGTTTGAACTAATTAACAAATATGGTGGAATTGCTAAAAACATTAAAATCTCAGTACTTAGACTTTATCTATCTGTAAGGCCTAGTGCAAAACTCTTAACAGGCTGAACCAGTTTAGGCATATTCCCCACAGCCAGCTACTTTGGATTTGAATATGGTGCCTGATATTTGGTATGTAATAAGGGGCCTGCAGCCTTTTCCCTCTCAGTGAGCAGTAAGGGCCTGTCTTCCTGATAATGCCATGCATGGATAACTGAGTGAGACGGCATCAGATACTGAAAAACCAGCGGGCTTAAGGGAAATGAAATTTATTTGGAGGCAAGAGAGTGAGGGCGGCAAGGAAAGCGGCGAGGATAATTGAAACGGGGAGCGTTCAGTTGGGGAGAGAAATTGAGATGTTGTCACCAAGTCCTCCTTATCATCATCAGGACCACTGTGCAAAAGCAATTAAAGAGCCAAAAAGAATATCTGGAGTTATGCAGAATTCAAGAGAGCAGAACGCAAGTCAACAAGGTGCCTCGTGCACATGCAAAGGCACGCACACACACACATGCAGAATGTCAGGAAGAAGAAGAAGAAGATGGGGATCGAAACGATTGTAGCTTTTTGGATTCTCAAATTTGAAATTACAATGAAAGCCTCTTATTATGGGTCCATCAGCTATGCATTAAAGTCAGACTGAAATTTGTTTTCAGTTATCAGTGTTGTTGTCTACAGAATGGACATGATTCATACATGTGTGAAACACTTAAAAATAAGATATGTTTTTGGGGGTTTTGTCTGCATGCTTTCAAGACCGATAATTGCATTCTTTATATATACAGCCCACTATATGATTTCACTTGCAGTTAAAAATAATTATTGGCTGACTGGAAATGTGTACCACATTATGTACAATGATGGAATAGGCCCATGCCAAGTTGCTCTCACTGTGGTACCATATGAGAGACTGCGGGTGCAATTTGTTTTTTCCTTTTTTCCCCCTCTCTCTTTTGTTTTAGACAGAATGCATGGCACGGAAAAGTTTTAGCAAAAAATAAAAATTCATCCTACTTTATAGCAAACCGACGGCTATTTTGATTTAGATAATGTCCGTCCACTTGCAGAGATTTCTGCGAGGCAGTCACAAGTAGAGGCTATTTCATGGTTTACGGCTAAATAAATGATCAAACATGCAACTGCGCTTCAATAAGTACAAAGATTATCGAGTCCCTTTTTCACACAGTAACAAAGGCGAATGATGATGAGGATTTTACAATCTCACTTATTCCCATGTCTGATTTTCAGGATGTCCTGGCATACCTCAATAAGCTAAATCTTGTCATTTCCTTTCTCCAAATTGAATTTCTAAGGGGATTTAAATGGGCCAACTATGAATGATGCCATGGGCGAGAATGCTCAAATTACCAACAATGTGGAGAAAAATGAGTCTGAAAGCAGACAAGAGGCATCGGGGGGTTTGAAGATGTGGGTAGACTGATGCACTTTCACAGACAATTCATCAAAAACCTCTTTTTCTCCCCCCTCCACTTCCACGTACGCCGGCCACTTCTTTCTCCTTCACACAAGTTGAAATCAACCTGTCTGTAAGAAAAAGACCATCTTAGCTGCAACTTTGAGCATCACTGGGAGAGAGAGAGAGAGATAAAGCTGCACTGCTGAGAAATACAAAAACGAAAGGAAAAGAGGGAGAGACTGGGTAAAATAATAATTTAAAAAATATATAACGGCAGGATAACAAAGAGAGAACTGGAACGGGTAGCGACAGACAGAGAGAGAGAATGAGAACAAGGGAGCGGGTGAGAGGAGAAGAGCAGAGTGGCGGTGGCTCGGTGGGGGGGCCCATAGTAATGAACAGGTGGTGGGGGGAAGAGAAGGTTAAGCCTGTTTCTGTGGGTGTCGCTGGAACCTACCCCGTGCTGTGTGGACAGATGTGTGGACGGGCCGCTAGCTAGCTCTCACTGTCTCTCCCGCCCCTCCTGCCTGGCCGGTGCTGCCAAAGCCCACTAGCCTGTGCTCAAAAACTCACTCATTTATCCGCCTTTGTTCTTTGTTATTTTTGGACTCGGACGCGGCAGCGAAAATTGTCTCTCTCCAAGGAGAATCACGTTCCTGTCTCCCCGTCTCGTTAGCTTCTGTCCATGTACGACACACAATAATGTGACATTTGGGAACGCTGTGATGTTTGGTTTTGTTGTTTCGATGCGCCTTTGAATCTTGTCTGCCTGTGGCATATAGAAAGAAAGATTAGGAGAGTTAGTTGCTTCTGTTTGAAAAGCCAGGTGGCTGAGGGAGCCCCAGACAGGTACTATTCTAATGAACACACACACTTATACTGTTGTTGCTTCAGGCCTGTTAACAACCAGAGAGGAACAGGATGTTGTCACTCAGACCTTCCACTGGGTGTGAGCAACGCTGCTCACGAGTGAGTCGTTTCACTGAGGGCTGTGTGTGACAGGTGTTTCCTTGTTTGTCTATCAGACTGGTTTTACATTGTCAGCTCAAAGGCAATGATTTATAATTTATCAATAGAGGACCCGGTGGAGTGAGAGAGGAATCTCAAACTCTCTAGACAATTTAAGTAATCAAACTGTCATTTAGGTCTTTAAGGCATTCTGGAATGGAAAAAAAGTAAGAAAACTGTGGAAAGTAGGGAAAGATGTGTGTTTGTGTGTGTCTTTCTAGGTGGAAATCACCTGTGTTGGCACAGCAGAGTCTGTATTTTGTCAGTGCATAGAGATCTGGTCTGCACCTGTTGTCAGACACACACACCTACACGCACACAAACACACACACACACCAGATGAAAATCAGTTGACAGCATGGCCAGCTTCATCAGATGTGCCCACTCCTGTTCCGTTCATTAACGTCCAACCGAAGGCGGCTGGCCTGGGGCCTACTGCTAGTCCCACTCGGCTAAACAGCACCCCCACAAAGCAAACACAGAGAGAGAAAGACAGCGAGAGGCAGACATGCAGGCGAAAAGAAAGACGTTTAAACAAAGTAAATAAGAAAAAGTGGAAAATCTGAGTGTTTAAAAAGAAAATGTGACTGCAGCGAGCAACACCAGAGCACAATAGCAGGAGAAAAGACACATACAGACACACAGGAAACCAAAAACTAGCGTTTGCCGAAGATTGGCGAGCACAGCCATAGCCTTGGTTTGGAGGTCAGCTGGGAATTTTGGATTGGCGTCGCCTGTGTGACGCCCACACGCTCTGCCCGTTCTCCCTGGGATGCCAGCGCCACCTGCTTACATTGTGGATGGCAGCTTTGGTGCCCAGCAGGAGGGCTGGATGGACGGACTCACAGACAACATGTTTCAGCTAGTTTGTTTGGAAACCTGCGGCCGCCCAGCCAGAGAGAGGAAAACTTTGGGAGAGAGGGGTGAGAGAAACAGAAACAGAGACAAGGATTTTCAAAGAGTTTGCCACATCTTGCTTGGTCTCACTGTCTGACTGGTAAGACGTGTGACAAACAGTGACCCGGAATGATTGGCAAGTCAGTTATAGACTGATAAAAATCCAAGTGCTGAGATTTCTCCGCCGCTCATTTTTAATCGGGCATGGGAACGACGGTGGCATTTAGCCATTCTGACGGGCAGGTTTGTCATGTAATCATACAAACCCCGCAAATATCTATCTCAAACCAATGTTATCACACCATATGAAATCATCTGACCGGTAAAGGGAAGCTGCTACCGTTTTGGCCAATATATGCACCAACAGTTCAAACCTGTGGGAACGAGAGAAAGAGGTGATTTCCCGAAGCCTCCCACTAAATGTGAACTCTTTTAATCACCATTTGCATACAGAGTCAGCACCTTGGCCAGACCCATAACAAGTGATACAACCCTCGAAGGAATAAACATGACATAATCACCGTCGACATCATCGCCGGCACTTGCATTTTTTTTTTTTTTACTGAGGTGAGTGAGCAAAGAAGGGAAAAGGATGCTGAAATAAATAAATAAAAATCACACACACTGCATGCCCTATTTTTATGAGTTATTGGAAAAACTATTTGAGGACGGCGGTGCAGCATGTGTGTTTTTCCTGAGGTAAGGGTGAATAAGGTGTGGGCAAGAGTAAGCGAGAGAAGAGAGTGAAGGGACTGGAGGGGAAACCACCTGCGGAGGAGCAGAGAGCGCTGGGGCCGGAGGAGATGAAAGAGCGAGGTTTTGATAGCTTCCTTCAAAGCCCCTCCAAAATGTAAAAGTATCCCGGAAGACACACACAACCACACACTCGCTATATCTAGACGTGAGCATCCGGTGTCAGAGGAGTTTTCTGAGAAGGCACTCTGAGGTACATCTGATTTTTTTTCTCTCTCTCTTCAACAGTACGAGATGTTTCTTTTGTTCTTGAAGCAACTCCCAGACAGGAAGCCAGGGCATGAGATGAAGAGCAACTTGCTTCCTTCTACACACACAAAAAAAAAAGTGTCTTTCTAAGAGGTTTTAGCGCTGCTACGCAATGTCACAGCAGCCTTCAGCAATATATTTTAGGACTCATGAGGGAGGAGGCTTGCATTGATGATGAACTGACAAGCGGTTTACAAACAACAAGCAAATTGCCTTTCAATTTGAGGCCTGACCTTCTCAGTCTTTTACTTCACTGCTTTTCCTTTACAGAGTCAACAGTAGTCGGCGAGAAGACAATAGAAGAGAAGAGTAGAGAAGAGAAGAGAAGAGAAGAGAAGAGAAGAGAAGAGAAGAGAAGAGAAGAGAAGAGAAGAGAAGAGAAGAGAAGAGAAGAGAAGAGAAGAGAAGAGAAGAGAAGAGAAGAGAAGAGAAGAGAAGGAGGAAGAGAAGGAGGAAGAGGAAGCACAAATGTTCTCTTGATATTTATGCACAGCCACGACGGGTCTAATCAATCATTAATATTCAACTGGTAATAGTCTCCTCAAACTCATGCATGCAGACGCTCACACACATTCACACAGAGCGGAAAGGTCAAAAGACATCTGTAGGCCTCAATTAAATATGGAAGATGATACTTTAGGACCCCTCTTTCGTCCTATCTCCAATTCAAATATACTTTATTTGCATGATCGGGTATGAGCCATTCACTGTATAAAACACTGATAAATCTAATGAAAAAGACAAGCTCATGAATAATGCATTGCAAAAAAAAATCAAAAACAGCAACAGTAGGTGAAATAAAAATATTGAACACTTAAATATGTTTAGAAATTTAGGTAGATGTGTGTAAATTAATGTTTTTATAGTAATATTGTTAGATTAAATCACACAATATATTTAGAACGTACTATTTATTATTAGAACTAATATCAAGAATGGCTTTCCACTTTCATTTTATTAAAACTACAGGTAGGCTGATATGAGTTTTTTTTGTTCGTTTGTTTGTTTTTGGTTTGTTATGTTTTTTGTCAGGGCAGATATGGACACTGTTTATTAGTAATCAAAGATACCGATACATATTTCTAGTAAAAATCTAAATCAAAAAGGAAAAAATACTAATTTATTAAAAATACCACAAACTTCAATTTCAAACTTTGTTGGAATGTCTCAGTTTATTTAAGTTTTATATGTGTTTAACTGAAAGAGAATTTCAACATTTATCCTATCAGAGTTGATGTGACATGATGTGTAGCCAATCAGATGCTGCTGTGGGTGGGACATTGTCTGATACCTCAGATTGGTGACTTCAGACCAAAAAAAAAGGCGACTGCGTCAGTTTAAATTAGTTTCAATTAATGTATTTTATAAGGAATAAGTTAAAAATATATATATATAACAATACCAATAATTGGTAAAAATTCTGAATGTCAGATCCAATAATCAGCCTGGGCGATGATCAGTTGACTCTTACTTACCATGATCAATCATAGTAACATATTTGAATACCTCTGTTTCACAAATTTAGTATCACTATAACTTTTAATCTTATTTTGCAAGTATCTAACATGAAGCAATACCCATTTCTTTGAGGATACTGAAAGAAAAAAAATCTCCTTTCCTTCCAAATTTACTTCACTGACATGACAATATTTCAGCACAGTCAAGCAAAAACAAGTTGTGCTATCTAATAGTGTTTTACCAACATAAAATGTAGAATATAAAACTGTATATGACAGTTCTCTCACTTTTTGTCTGATTCTCCATCACTCACACCTTGTTAACCTTCTGCCATTAGTGAATATTGGTTTCTGTTTGTCATGAATCCAAGCTGCTGTCAACACTCTGGGTGTGGCTTCAACCTTCCCATCGTTCTTCTTTATCCCAAAGGCACAAAGTCAAATCATGAGAAATAAATTAAGGGAGAAAGAAAAAAAAAAAGAATTCATATTGCGATTGAGCGAGCGAGAGTGGTCACGTCACACAGCACCGCAGGAAGTCTTCCTCCAGTCAATCATAACCATCAGCCTACTCAGCTTCCTGCACAGCAAATCTCATTTGCAGCCTCTTCTCCCTCGCTGGTGCGACTTTAAAGGGGGATGTGGGGATAATGTGCATTATTACTTTTATCCAATGTGAGTGAGGCAGGCCAATAATTGCGCAATGTTGGAGTTTTATTGTTCCCAGCTGCTGCGATCATTACTAAACGTCAAGGAGATGCAACATTTCCTGTCGACTTAACGACAGTAATCACTTCCCTCTCCCTGTGCTCTCTCTCCCCTCAGTCCGCCGAACACTCCACCACCCAGCCCAGCCCTGCGAGGTGCGGAGATGAGGCTTCTTCATCATCTTTATTGGATTCCTCCTCCAAACCAAATCATGGTAAACACACACTGCATCATTTTCCCATATTTTCTCATATAGACTGACTGCCTGACTGCAGCTGCTGGAATTATTGGCTAATAATAAACTTCTACGTCCGTTCTTAGAAATGCTCCTGAGTGACTTACAGAACCTGCTGCACTTCAGTACTTACAGTGCTTCCAATGCAAGAAATCTGTCATGAGCAACATGGAGGAGAGAAAAGAAAAAGTTGCCTTTCTTCGTTTTTTTTGTTTTTTGTGTTTTTTTTTAGTTTCCCCTCCTCCTTTTCACTCTCTATGTGTCTGTCAGGCAGGTGAATGCCCTGAAGACAACACACCAACAGTCTGACTTTATTTTCTGAAGATGTTCTTTGGGTTTTGGTGGAATCTTCACAGGTATCACAGCCGAAGTGAGAGACAGAGAGAAAGAGCTGAGGGAGGCGGTGAAGATGCAGTAAGTGGCACGTAAGGTTGCACGCTGGTTTGATGGAAACTGACGAAGCTGCAGAGACAGTTTCCTTTTGGGTTGAACACACTTTTTTTGCCTTTTCAGATCAATAAAAAAATTAGAAACGTCTTTTTCAGCAATGTCAAGCATTAACTGCCACATATTTAACCGCAATACACATAGTCCAAAAATTCCATTTTAAAACATGCTTTGAAGTCTGTTTTTATTCTATACTAACAGAAATACTGTGGGGTTTTTTTCAATAAGCTGCACCTGACTGCAGTAAATGAGATTTTAATTGTTTTTGGCTCATCCCAACTCGGTCCCGCTCATGCAGAAATCTTAATATCTTTCAGTATATGTTGGAGATGAGGCGCATTCTTACACAAAAGTGTCACAAAATCTACATGTGTGACTTCCACCGACCCTTAGAAGTGACAACATGATGCAATTTCTAAAGCATCTTGCTTCTGGAAATCTTTTACCCACAGAGTGTATTGTACCATACAGGAACAACAGCTTACACAGATGTCACCCCCAATTCGCTCACTCATCACATGTAAATATCCTCAGTCTTTCACTTAAACAAACACACACACCTTGTTTTTGCCTTATGGTACAGGGGAGGCTCTTTTTCCTCACACAAACAAATATTCCTCTGCATTGCCACCTCCCCGTTCTCTCAATATGCGCGTTCATTTTAAACTTTGCCCGGCTTTTGATCTGCGCTGCGGATTGTACTCCTGCCTGCTGCCCTGCTCCCGACACCCACATATGGGGCGTAAAGAGAATTATTCATTGTTTTCACCGCAGAACAAAAGTGTTGGCGCTCAAAGAGCAGCTGCCTTCACATAGTTAATTTAATATTGCTGGGGATCCAAGCTGCACTGACGGTTGGAGGTGTCCTGCTCAATGCCCTTCTGTATATTCAAAGGTATGCTTATTAAAAATACATGGTGGTGAAAATTAGCCAAAAGTATTCGATTTGAGATCAAAATGCAACTGTATGACGTGGTCACCAATTAAAGTAAGCACGGCAACAGAATTTTTCTACTCTTCATTCTAAAAACTCTGAAGTAAGGTGCTCTTTCTGCTAAATATTTTATCCAGCAGGGTAATAATTTATTCCGTGGGTCCTTCAGTCTCCTGGTGATTTCCCAGAAATTAGAAGCAACTTTAGTTTTATTCAACTTTTATTGCATTTTCATTAAAACCTGCTGATCAATTAATCCTTTGAATAATGTTTCAAGCTAAAATATCAAATATTTACTGATTTCAGGTTGTCAAATACAAGGATTACCTCGTTTTTCTTGTTTTACATCACTGCAAATTAAATTTGGGCTTTGGAATAGGAAGACTGATATTTATTGGTATAATTCAACTTTTTATAAACAAAACATTCAGTTGATTAATAAAGAAAATAATATTGACATTAATGGATATTGCAGCTCTGTGTTTGAATTCCATAATAGTGTTCTTGCATTTGGCACTAATTAGGAGAAAATAAAGAAATATTCTTTTGGCAGACTTTCAATTAATTCCTTTAAACTGGTTGCTTGGCCAGCTGAAAATGCAAAAGTCTAAAAAAAATTCTCTTTGAGTGTAACTGTAAATGACACCATATGCATACAATTTGACAAAAACAGATAAAGTATCTAGTAGATAAATTAATATTTGTGTTGTTTCATATGTTTTAGCAGGTCTTTTTAATGGAAATTCTTCTAAACGTCAACAATGGATGAGCTGTGCCTATCAGCACAACTACAACATCATTTTCTATGTTTATTTTACAGACTCATATAAAATGTGTCAGCAAAGACTCTCCTTTAGATGTAAGACCGATAACTTAATCCTTTCAAACTTCTTTGGAAATAGGCAGAATATTACAAGGCCAGTTGCATAAAACATTACAAAATGCAACACACTCTCATATATTTCTGCAGAAAGTTAAAAAAAGACAGAGACCTCTCTTCTCTGGGGTACACAGAACACAAAACAGTGCTAATTGAGACAGGGCAGACAGTAGCTGGTAGCAGTGCTCATCACTGCAGTACACTGCTGAGGAGAGGAGAAGCTGCTGAAACTCTGTGCCAGATCTCCTCATGCACCACTGATTGCAACTATTTGGCCTGATTTTGGCCTGGACTAGCCTTCCACTATTGTGTCCCAACTCACCACCCACTGCCCAGTTCCTGCTGCCACTAGCCCATTACTTGGAGCCCAGTGCCCAGCGGTGGGTTGACCTGGAGTCCCACAGGCGTTCACCCAGCACAGAAGAAAGGTTTGTGCCAACAGTTAAAGATGTGCAGTGGTGTGCACCATCAGCCGCGAGAAATGCTCAACAACTTCACAACAATAAACAGTGATTCACACAGTCGGGGAAACAAGCAGTCATTGGCTATCTGGCCTACGACGAGAGAAAACTAAAATGAAGGGTTGTGCGAATGAACATACTTCATACATCATGGGGAGACAGTATTTAAAACAAAAACAATATTACACGACACGCTTGCCATGATTTTGTCACACTGTCAGAATAACACAATACTTTTCAATAGATATGATAATTGTGGATACTGTCAGCTGGAACAGCAACCCAGCCGTGACTTCAGTCCATCACAGACAACCAGTCAGTTCCTCAAGCTGTCAGAAAGTTTGCTGCTACACAGTCCTAGCAAGGCAGCATCTTGTAACTTCACTTCTTATTCTGTTCCTGTGCCAGACTCCTTCCTGAGCCAAACTAGGAAATGAGACTCTCTCTGAACCTGGTAGACTGAACAGAATGTGAGAATTGACAGGTATGGCAGCATCTGCCAAACTGTGAGGCTTCCTGCCTCTGCCATCCCATCGCACTCAGGATCAATCTCCATGACTCACTGAGCTCATATCCACATGCCGTTTCCTATCAGCTGGGAAGTTAATGTACAGGTTAATTATCCAGGCAACTCTGTTTGGAGAAAACAGAATCGGAGCCAAGTGCGGTTTGTTAGGCCAGCATTGTTGTTGTCATTCGTGATATTCTGATTTACTTACCACTCCTTTCAGCTCGTGATAAATCAGTTGATAAAGAAATGCCAGAAAGCAAGTACCATTTGCACGGCTGGTGACTTGATGGCCTGGACAAATGAAGGCAGATGTTGTAAAACCACTCAGCTGCTGCTTATAAGTCTACAGTAAACACCAACAAATCAGCAGCCAAATACTGCCTGTGTAGACAAAGTAAGAGAATGTAATTTGTCATCTTCATCCTAAAGAAGCCTCTGCACTCAAAGAAACCTGAAAAATTACCATTTCATGATTCACAAATCAATTTTCACACACACTATGAGGCCTCTATTGTCTTCATCCGTCTCCATCCTACGCTGCACGTCACATCACCATCAAGCATTGTGAGA
Organism: Amphiprion ocellaris; assembly: GCF_022539595.1. Taxonomy (NCBI): domain Eukaryota; kingdom Metazoa; phylum Chordata; class Actinopteri; family Pomacentridae; genus Amphiprion; species Amphiprion ocellaris. The sequence continues at coordinate 14,034,915 of NC_072785.1, forward strand.
TCACCGAGCAAGGATACAGACACTTCCATCTTCATTTTTCAAAGCATATATGACAAACTGCAGTTTTAAGTTTCTACCTCCATGCTTCTTTTTATTCCTCCGCACAGACCCCTTCGACCTGCTCAGCTCCACTGTTCCTCCAGCGTTGGGCCCGATCACAGCTCAGTGCTTCACAAATCATTAGCCAGTAGATGAAAGGGGGTCTACAGTAGGATTAGGGAACTGCTGTACATGCCCCAATGATTGAGGAATGCTCTCCTGCCCCACTCAAGGACAGGCTCAAACACTCCAGGCTCCTGCATGTCTGTAGCTAAAAAAGACAGCACTCTCAGGTCTGGACTGCGGTGAGAGGTTTTACTGTAAGCCTCATGTGAAAATGTTCACGTGCATGTACTTTGGAGGATTCCTATTCTGTATGCCACAGAGACTGACCATGAAAGAGAGAAACTTTGAAAAGAAACGCATAAAAGGACACTTACAAGTAAATGAATGTTTAATTTTTGCCTCACATTCATCTAGTTTTAATAATCATAGCCGCCTGGGGCCCTGAACTTCAATAAGTGATGACTACTCCACTCCCTGTATCACAAGACAAAGCAGCCTCCTTTTCTACATCACTCTGAAAGTACTTTGATGATGCCACATTGTCTACCTCAACTGGCAGGGTGGTTGAATTCTTGTTACGCCTATCCTTATCTTACCTTTAAGCTCAGATCAGTAAGAATGGGAATGGCTCAGAGCACAACCGAACCTTAGTAGCCAAAGCCTCATTAAGATGCAGACACAGGAGTATGCTAATTTTACCCTACATCCTAGAGAAGTAAAAAGACAACAAAAAGGGGCTTCATTAAAAAGACCATGCATTATTCAGGGAGCAGCAGGCCAGAGGAATGGCTTAAGGCCAATTATCCTTTGCTGGAATCTTCCCCTGGCTGGCTGCTATGCTCTACACCCAATGTCTCTCTCTTCTCTTTTCTTTATACATGTGTACTCTTATACACTTAGCTAAAAATCCTACAATATGTAGTCTCTTCGTGACGGTTATAATATTAAGTTTTGTTAAGACTGTTTTAGTGAGGAGGTCATTCAACTGTGTGGTCATTTTGGAGCATGTGGTTAGTGGAGCTGCTGAACGCTGCTGCATTATACATAGAGTTGCTTCTGTTAGTAAGCCTTCTCTATTTGATTTTAATGGGGTGAACAAAATTAAAGAAAAATCTGTCAGTACAATGCAATGCAATTAAACAGCACACAAAAACTAACCTACAAAATCCTTCTACTGTAAGAAATGGAGGGCTTCCTGCAGGATTCTTGTATAGGACTGTATTAAAAATAGGCAGTTGCAGCTAATTCACAGACAAATGAGTATAATTTTGAATAGAAAGGCTGATAATGTAAGGTAGTTATTAAGGGTTAGCACAGTTAGGGTACAGCAGACAAAAGAAATGCGTAAATTGACATTTTTGGAATTTCTGAAAACATTCAAGTCTTTGTGGTCACAATTCTTACTGTAACTGTTAAGGCATTCAAATGCTGCATACCATCAAAAAAGAAAGTCCGTGACCTGGATATTCTGAAGTTTCACAAAAATAAAACTCAAAGGGAACTTGGACAGAATGTCGTTCATCAAGGTCAATGCTCCATCTCACAATTTTAAGAAAACTGGTCCGGATACACATCAAAAGTTAGTATTTCCTGCGTCTTTGTTCCACCTCTACACCCAGTTTCAGGAAATTCAGGTAGGTATTTTTTGTGTAATCTTGCTGACTGCAGACAGACAAACAAACAAATGGCACTGGCTGCACAAAACGAAAAATGTCCAATCGCACAAGTGCAACAACTTTCTAATTATCTTCAATAAACCAATACAGCTGTGCAATTTTAGCTTTATAATTGCATAAAGTAGTGCTTCCTTTGTGTCTTTTTGTCAACACTAGGGACCCAGCTATCTTATCTGAAGAATTTTTATTGTCACTGGACACAGCGACCAAGGGCTTCATGCTTATTGACCCATTCAGTGTCAGTGTTAGTTTAACATGCTCACACTGAATGAGCAGAGATGCTGCAGGTTCTGGCCATGTTGGAAGGCTAATTAAAATGTCTATTGTGAGTTAACACATCATAAATGTTTAGTAAAATCCCATCAAGGCTAACCCTGCTAGCATATATTAAGAAAACACCCGGTGGATTAGCAAAATGTTCCAAGTACGACTTCATTTCTCATTTCAGGATTCTGTGTAAGTAGACATTAACAGACTTCTGGCAGTAACAAATTGGACCACAGAGCTACCAGTCCAGACACCATATAGGAATTCGCAGTTCACAACAACTGCACACCTAAACAGCAATCAGGCAGAATTACAAGGTAACCTGAAGGTGTGATGAGTGACTTACTTCACGAATATCAATACATTTGTTTTCATTAACATTAGGCAAACAACTAGCACTTATATATGGGCATCAGCACTTTCTATCAATCCACCTCTTCAAGTTCCTTTAAAATGTTCTGACTGGTCATATAAGGTCACATACTTTGACTTCACGAATTATGACTCCATTGGTTCTCTATTATTACAAACAGCAAAAATAACACATTTCTCTGCTGTCGCATGACAGTTTCTGCTTTCGTTTGAGTTTTTTCCTTTTATAGCAGGCGCTTAACCCAGATTGTAGGTTAAAATTAAAGGTTATTGTTCTAAGAGTCAGGCAGGTGTATAAAATGTGTGTGTAAAGTATTTGCATATTCGAGCAGAGCGGTAGGAGATACAACTAAGAAACATGCACTTTATTGAACTCTGACAGCTATCAAGATGCAAAAAGTACAACACTTTTCTCCACGAAGGTTCAGTAACTGGAAGAATTGCTATTTGAGGAGATGACTGGATCTCTGGGACATGTTTCTGGTCCGGTTCAGATACAGGAAGGAGAGTTGGTGGCAAGCGGACGTCATTGCCATATCAGACCCACACAGCAGAAGGAGGCTGCAGTCATTGCACACAGCTGCTGGGACACAATTTATTAACACTGGAACATAGGGAAGTGTGTGTTTGTGTGTGTGGGGAGAGAGAGGAAGTCATGTGGCAACAGCCTGTCCTTCTGTCAGTCATCCTGTCACAAGACTCGCACAGTGTGCTTCATTGTGGTTGTGTGGTTGCGTATGCATGTGTGTGGCGATGGGATTTATATGAATCTGGCTGCAATGTAAAGGTAGTTCAACAAGCATCAGTGCAAAGTAGTTTTCCAGCCGTCTCCTTCACTTTGGGCAGATTCTTACAGTGTTTCCAGTCACATTTAATTGTCCTAGCAAGACCATATGTGTGTGTGCGCATTTGTGTGTGTGTGTGTGGGCGTTTCTTTGTGTGTTTGTCGAGCCTGGGCCTGCTCCTGGGCCTGCTCAGTAATGAGAGCAGACAGTGCATCAGCAACAGAACCCCAGACCTGTCTGCTGCATTGGAGATATATGGGGTGACCGAGCATCTGAACCCTGCATGACACACGGGCGCACACACAAGTGCATATGCATGTATGCTAGCTAATACACACAGACAAACACTCCAGGGACAAGGTGGAGAAGGTTAGATGAGGACATCTATCTCACACTCAGCAGAGGATACACTACCAACCTGCAACACAAACAAACACGCCCCTTCTGGTGGTGCATGATTCCAAGTATCTTGATTTTACCTTCAAGACATCTAAGGGAAAATACCCCAATACTGTAAAACTGAGGTTTGGCTGAGATAAAGATATTGGTACTGAGAATGTATTAAAGGATAATGAATAATGGGGTTGCATTGTTGTTGTTGTATTTCTTCTTGACACAGCATTACCTTATTTCAACCATGACTAGGAACTCTAAACCCTAGACTGCAGACTGAAACATGTTAAGGATTGCACCGAGGACAGACAAAGTATTTCACAAATAAACTGATTTTGATAGTGAGTTACAGACAAAGGCTTAGGTTTATGTGGAATTTCAGACATGTACCCATCAAAGCACAAGTGAACAGTTCCTACTAAGGCCAGCGTTATACTTTCCACATCCACAAACATCCCAGGGTCTACTGCACATGTATGGAACAGAGTCCTCCCAGCAGACTCCAAGCAGAATAGAAAGTGCTATAATAACCACAACTACCCGTCTGTGGTGTCCGGAGCTGTCTGTGTGCACATCCGCAAGGGAGTAAATCAAGGCTCGCGAGTGAAAAAGTGAAATAGGGGGACAACTGAACTATTGATCCTGCAACTCTGAGACTGCAGTGTGCATTGTTCGCTAGCTGGTAGTCGCTCTGTGGGATAGAAAACAGCTATGAATCTGAAATGGTTAATATTTGAACTCTGAAGAATCAATATCTGTAAATATTGAATAAGACAAATGTATGAAGAAGCTCTTTATACATGTGTAGACGTCAAAGTATTAAAGACAAGACAGAAGTGTGCTCACTCTCTCTCACACACACACACACACACACACACACACACAGAAAAGTACAGGTCAATATGAATTCTGATTGTTTGACACAGTGAGTCTCTATGCTGCTATTTTAATTACATAATCCAGACAGCCATAAGACTACCACACGGGAACACGCTTCTGACATATCTTCTGTCTTTCTCCCACAAACACACTAACTGGGGTTGTGTATTAAATGCCACAGTCACTGCCTCGGTTTAGGGGTCCAGAGCACCAGTTTGTGCCAAAACCCGGCACAGTGAGGAGCATGTAAATGTCTGCGATGTCCTCGCCACCGTCCCCGAAAGACTTAATATACAAAAGAGGCCTTGTTACCTAGAAATATGACTTTTGTACACAAACACACTCACTGTACTGCGGAGGAGAATACCGAGCAGGTTGAAATAATTGAGATTGTGTGAGTTTGGAAATATGTGCACATGTTTGGATGATGTAATGCACCCTGTCTCCCCCACTAAAAAAAAAAAAAAAAAGAAAAAACGGGTTAACTAAAATGTGCTCCAACCTCCAGGCTGCTGTAACTTCAATTAGTCCTCTGAAATCACCAGTGTCCTGGATTCATAGATAAAACTAGGAGGGACTTAGAATTCCTGCTCCTATCCCCCCTTCCAGGCAATTTTCAGCCAAAATCTGGACTGACGATTAAGTAGGATTATGTACTCTATAGCGAGGTTTAGCGACAACCATGTCCTGTGCTCAAACCCTGTGAGAGGGTGTGAGTCTGAGAGCGTGCATGTGTACATGTGCATGACAGTGAGCGAGAGACACCGAGAGGAAGGCAGAGCAGAGGAGAGCGAGCTTTTGTTCCAACTGAGCCCCTAATTAGCCAGGCTAATTGAGCTGTTAATTGATCTGTTGTCTTAATTAAACATCTCCTGACGCTTCTTTGCTCCTTGTAGTTGGGAATCTGAGGGATATGCATGTGTGTGTGTGTGTGTGTGTGTGTGTGTGTGTGTGTGTGTGTGTGTGCGCGTGTAGCACAGAGGTAGCTAGCCCAAACAGATGATGATAATCTGAGTGGGCTGATGACTCCATTAGACACTTTTGGCTTGTTTTAGTTTGGGGCTAAAGCCATCATTATAGATTTGTTTGGGGTTATCGTGGGGGTAAAATGCATTTAAAGTACAATCTGATTACATTAATCTATGCAAGATGTACTTTGATAAAGCTGCCAATTTCAACAAAAATCTGTTGACTGACAGTCGGGGGACTTTAATCACTTACTCCACCAAAAGCTGATCTTTCAGTTCAGAAAACGGAGCCATCGGTTTATTTGTACAACGTTAACACGTAATTTTAACTCACCTTTTATCATTTCCACATGGAATCAAGTAAGACTGAGCAGAAAGAAATCAGCCAGCCACAGAACTGAAATAGCACATTATCTTGATAGACAAACTAAGCAGTAGAAGCACAGTAAAAAAGAAGTATTTAGTGAAGCACTGTCAGTTTAATTCAATTCTTGCCAAGTTCTAATTGCTCCTGGTATCATGGAAAGTTAATGCAAAGCTGCAATACAAAAAAGAAGTTACCGTTGCAGAGTGCAGCGTTATCTTTCTAGTAACATTTCTTTAATCTAATCTCAAAGGCGTTATCAATTTATATTAACATACTTTGGGAAAAGCAAAAGTTAACTTGCTAAATGCTGTCTTAAATGTTTTACTTAATGGACACAGACCATACTATTATACTTGTTTGATATCTCAGGTAGCCAGCAGTTACTCCTAGAATTTATTTTGCATTGATTTAAACAAACCTCTACTACTGTCCTTTTTTTTCTTGCTTCTTAAGTGATTCTTCACACTTTCAAATTCAGCTTAGCCTCTTATTGCCCTTGTCCCTCCCTCCCTCTCATTTTAATCCATGTTTTCTGTGTCCACCTCTGGGGAGAACAAGAATCACAGACCAGTCAGGTGGACACACACACACACACACACACACACACACACACACTCAGAGATATGCTAATATCTGCAACATACTGTGTGCGCTGTATGTGTTTGTGTAGGTGTGTCTCCATGTGTGTCTGTTTGTCCGTATCCATGGGGAGGATGCAAAGCGGAGATGCTAACTTTATCATCTGCTCGGAGGGGCGGTGGGCAGATGGTGCGCCGGGGCGCTTGCGACACCGGTGTTTCCGAGCAGACCGGGGGAGCGCATGAAAGGCCGGCTTTGTCGTCGTGCGGCCACCGAGTGTCAACAAGGGTGTGATGAAGTAAAACCAGTAGCATGAAGAAAAGGAGGAGGAAGAAGGAGGGGGAGGAAGAAGAAGGAGGGGGAAAAAGGAGGAGAAGTGCATCGTGAAGTTCTCATATAGCCTCAGAATGATTAATTGAGTATGGTAATGATTAACCAGCATGGAGCGATTCTGTCTTCCTGGGAATGTCACACAGATTAACTGAAGCATTTGACTGAGCTGACCCTTGAGCTAAATGGGTGGAACACAAACTTGGGTGGAGATGCAATTTATAAAAGAAAACCAAACTCGCATTTACTTGGGACATGTTGAGAAACATTTTGAAAAGCTTTTGATTGATATCAATGAGCTCACCAAAACATGCAACCACTTTCTGCCCACTTACAGTTGTAGATGACAAACTATGTCCTACACAAAAACAAAGCAATTACTGGTATGTCTGTTTCCTAATCCATTATAATAATCACATAAGTAATTCTTTTCTTATTTAAAAATGCATATACATTTACCATTTCATGTGAGTTCTACATACAGTGAGACATATTTCAAAGACGACCATTTATTGTTGGTCATTTCCTGTTTTAATCAATGTGTTTTTGCATGGTCTTTCAATAATCAAGCAAGCCAAGCACACCACGGCAGATGTCACATCCATACTCTGGACTATTAAAGAGGTTACCATGGCAGCACAGGACGGTCAGATACTGAGAAATCTATTATAGCTCTAAGCATTGCATGCCATGTTGAAGGCAGTAAATTTTGCTGTGCGAGCATATACATACACTGAATATAAAATGTTAACAATTCAAAACAATCCATTTTTTATTTCCTATATGCAAGTGCAACGAGGTTCACAGGAAAATCTCCATCCTCTAACATGCATCCAGCGCCTTTAGAAATTCTGCAGCAAACTCCTCACTAACATTATGTTTACAAGCCAGACAAAGTAGCTCCGTGCCAACCCTGATTTCTGTGTTCACGACAAGCTCAGATAGCTAAATGCACAGAACTGCACTGCAACGCTCCACATACAGCGTCTCCACTGACAGCATTTCAATCTTAATTGGATCTTTGTCAGGTCACACAAAATCAAAAAAATAAAAACACACCAGATCTCGTCGTATGATTTAAAACTTCCCTCTGTGTTGTGGCACAAGTTATCGCAAAGCACTAGCACGACAGGATTTACCGTCACAGAGAGAAGTGCAGTATATCAAGTTCCACATCAGCACAGAGGAAGACTGCATGGCAACCTGCAAGTGCGATGTTGCACGTCTGCACGCAGGACTGTTCTGTTTTATCGGCAGTCACACTCAAACTGCACGGTTTATGATAGATATGGCCACAACTGCAACTCACAGCATTTTGGTTTTCATCTTGGGTGTGAGAGATCTTCATGTCAGGTTATGTACAACTACCATCCTGACTAATAATTCAAACTGCTTCACTGTGTGTTATAACTTGATATCAACTGTCCTCTCATGTTAAGGCAGGAGGGCTCATGCTCAGACATTCATTACACTTAACATAAACAGAAAAGCTCGGTCTAGTGTGCTGCACTGAAACACATTACATATGTCAAAATAAAGTGCACTAAAAGGTTTTTTGCCCTTTGCTCACATGTGATAGTGTGAATGTGGCTGAAAGAGAAAGTTTAGATGGAAAGAGGCAGAGACTGCCTTAATGGAACGTTGACTGATCAATACATCAAGATCATTTGAAGTTCAAACTCGCTCACAAGTATCCTCCAAGGAAACTGTGCGAGTGCGATCAGGTTTAGGGTAAAGCTTGGTGAAGCGTCTTGCTGAAGCATATTTGGCTGTTTAGTCAGTCCCAGAGTTGTGTCCAGTGCCAGTATATTAGTGATGGAGCTGGTACATACAGGACCACATGGCCGGCTGTAACTGGTGAGTGGGTGTGGAGGGGAGGCGGAGTGAGCGGAAGTCATTATTACACTTCCTGCAGCTGCTTTACACCTACTGACCACATGGACTGACTGGGATAAATTCAACATTAAACTTAATATTAACAGGTGTTCCTCTCCACAAGCACAAACACATGCACATGCTTTCTGACCACATGCCTCATTTAGTTAGGGTTTTTTTTTTTTAACTTCTTTTTTCAGGGAACTATTTCTGAGTTTGCAAAATGAGGAAATATCCAAAATTACATGCGTTCGCTCAGATGAGCCATTCAGCTGAGAATGGGAAAGTCCATTAGACTCCAGAACAGAAGGAAACAAGTCCAAAACGAGTGCGCTTATGTGGGTGGAATGAGTGTGTCTTTGTGTGTGTATGTATATGTGTTCATGGCACTCTGCCTGTATGTGTATGCTTGTGATTGAGTCAGGGTGCATTTCTCTGTTTGAAGGAAACTTTGACAGCCTGGTATCTTTGTTCTAAAGTTCAGACAGGGAAGCAGATGGCTCTTCTCAGTATGACTTAGCAAGCTAGCTAGCTGTGGAGTGCGACTTCACCGCCTCTTTTGGTGCCACTAATATTGCTGTATACAAGGCAACAGCCAAGCTATAGATTGAGCCTGTCAGCCTCAGCAAGCCAGCCAGTTATAACTGAGGAGATAAACATTATGTGACTAATAGGAGGTCCAAATTCATCTCCATCATGTGTGTGCTGCTTAAAACTCACTTCAACTGTATATACAGTGATAGACAACTGTTTTTTGACAATGTAGATTACAACGTGGGGACTTAGAGTGGTCAACAGCAATGTGTGTATTCTGTAATAAAATGATGATTGCGCATTTAATGAAATTATTTGTATAAAACGCAACTAAAGATGAGTCAATGTAGAGCTGAAAAATTTATCTCGGAAAAATGTTTATGTACAGTCAAAATAATATAATTAATGATTATTTTTAATGACCTTTTCTCAAAGAGGAACGGTTTATTTTAACTTTAACCACTTAACTCTGTGCAATAACACATTATTCATTACACTGTATACTTGCATGTTATTTTCTTAGAAAATGCACATTTTATATTTTATTGGTATACTTTTTTTTACCGCTGTTTATATATTTAGGACATATTTATCTATATATTTTTGTACTGTTTATGTTTCTAAGATTTTGAATGGGAGCAACTGTAACATAAGCAATTTCCCCTCAGGGATCGATAAAGTATTTCTGAATCTGATTACTGTATTTATCAAGGCTCACAGTTAATAACTGCAGAGTTAACACAGCAGCAAAATACAGATAAATACATAATTTATACACATGAAAATAAATAAGTATAAAGGAATATTCACACTGAATAAAGCCAGTGAGTGAAATCAACTCTGAGGTGAACTGTCCTCAATAAGAACATCAGTAATATGCAATAAAGAAACTTGAAAGAAACTCTTGAACGTTGTAAATAAAACAGTATAAAATGTGTGCTATGTAAATGTCATTTTTCAGTGTTGGTGCACAGTGGGTGGCCATGGCAAAGAAACTTTACCACACTGAGGTTATGAGACAAACATGCTTCGGGGGATGAAGGGTAAATAGGCTCCTTTATCAAAGATATGATAGACTGTTATGAGTCAGTCAGGGAGTACAATAGTCCGTGCAACCAAATTGTGCGTTTTTGTTACATGCTTTGATGGTGGTTTTCATAGAATACATTTAAATGAAACTATCAACCACTCTATTGAACATTGTTTTATTGCTACTGATAAAGTGTCTATCACTAGTACACTTCACTATTGTTTTATCACTCAGGTCTATAATCTGCTGCTAAGCTGTACACATTGTAAACAGAACAGAAATGTTGTCCTACAAGATAAAAAAGGTCATCATGATGTGAAACAGTGGTAGGATGATTCTGTGACTCCATCAGAGAAGCATATTGGTATGTTACTGTCTATTAAATCACCAACATTTCCTTTGCCAGATTTATTGTGTCACATTTATTGCCTTGTTGCTAACTCTCAACATGCTGCTTCTGCCACGTAATCTAAAACAAATTTAACTAACCGCCTAACAAGAATTTTCTTCAGATCGTAAAACCCCTCCTTTTAAAACAAAACTAGCTTGAGGTTGTTCTTTGTTTAATGATTCTGTTACTCTTGTAAGCCACATGACTCCGATCAGCTGATTCATCTCCCCCCTACCAAGACAAATAAAAGACTCCCACCGCAGAAGTCAGGACCTCACATTCCTCTGCTTATTTGAAAAACCCCAAACTTTATCTACGGCGGTGAAATCCTCCCTCTTTCACTCTCTCACTTTTTCCCCCCTTCACAAGACGTTTGGTCTTTAATGTATTTCAGAGAACATCTGCTAACTATCACTGAACCTCGTGGGATTTCCATTTAGCCCAGTTAATTACTCTATCAAGCCAGGTTCATTATCATATTCCTCCTCTTAAAAAAAAAAAAAAAAAAGTGTGCCCGACACTGTGCGACTGTGTGTGTGTGTGTGTGTGTGTATATAGGTGTAAGGGTAAGTGTGTACCCAGACATGAGTACACACTGGCGTGAGTGTATGTGTGCTTGTATGTGCATGGCACCATCTTAAACGCGCTCCTAATTGCAAGTGGTTCAGCCATAATACTCGTGTTAATGAACCAGAGCTGTCTATAGGAGCCAGCTCTGGAAGTCAAGTAGGGAATCTGTTAGTTTGCCTCTCTGGGGAGGACAGTGAGCTGGTATTAATCTTGATGAACAACAGCACTGTGACTTCTGCTCGTCTGCTTCATTCCCCGAAGAGGTTAGTCCAGGTGACTGATGGCGCCGCCTCCCGATCTCATAGGAATAGTATGCGAGAATTTTCATTTGTAAATGAGCCATCCAATGTTTAAAAAATGTGACATTTGTTCTTACAAATTATTTGTAGCTTGATGTTTAAATTCATTCATAATCTCTATTTAAGTGATTAATTTACACAAGTGCCAGTTGTGAGTCTATGCAGGATAAGCAAACCACGCATGTGTGAGACATGATGGACAAGGAACTGCAGCATCTTACTTGAAAATACAACTGATCTTTACTTTAAAACATTTCCCATAAAATACGTTTCATCAAAAAGGAGCAGCAGGATGTGCTGTGTATTGAATGGATACACATTTTTTACCCAGAAGGTCAAATTTCTCCTTCAGGGATCACAATCACGAACAACAAAAAAATAATAATACATCAAGGAAATGCTGTCTTCCCTAATATGGATACCAAGTACTTTGAAATGACACCCTTTATAATGAGTTTGCTGTCATATCATTTATAAAGTGCTTTCAAGTGACTGACTATTGTTTTCTATCTGGAGGTCACAGGATTTAAAGCATCGCCAGCTGTTCTGCTCAACAACCATCAAAAGAAAAACAATCACAGCCCCATCTACTAAAATGTATACGAGCTTTGAGGGTTGGCAAGATCAGGAGAGTCATGTGAAATTAAAAGGTCAAAAACAAGAAAAAAAAAATGACCTAAAGTTCCATGACACAAAAAAACTGAGATGATGGAGTAAAAATAAAACTTGTGAGAGCTTGTCACATCCACAGTTATAATTATTTAGTTAGAAATAGCTTAGAATAGAATTTAGAAGGTTCATTTTACTATAAAATCCGGTCATTTAATACATATTGGTTAATGCTTACTATTGTGATCCTGATACTGTCACAGGTTTTGTGATATTAATGTAGGATTTCATACTTTCATAGTCTTATCTTAAAGTTTGTCACACAGTAATACTTCAACTAGCACCTTCATTCCACTTCAAAACTAAAGAGCTAAATGTGCATTATTGCGTGATTATATTTAACAGATATGTAGCCGACTTTTTAATTGCTTTCCATTATACAGGAATTCTGTGAAGGCCCAGCCAGTTTTCCAGCCATCATTTATGGTATTGATCAACCATCTCTCTAACCGCCTTCAATGCAAAATCAGCACCTGAGCACACTGAATACTTTCCAGCACATACTGATTGTCTTCCTGTATACGAGTATCTATATGGCAGAGTGGGTGTTCGCCGAGTGCAGAGCAGTAAAAATCTACCCTTTGATGAGATTAGCTGAGTGGTGTACTTGAAATAACCTTTCATGCGCTGCCATTATTGTATTAATCTATTCTAAAACAATTTGGTTGAATTAATTAGGCCCTACATATTTCAGCAACACTCACAGGCTGCCTGGAAACAGATGGCTCTGAGGGCGAGCCACTCTCCAATGTATGTGTACGGCTAAGGAGTAAAAGAGAAATGGGAATGACGAGAAGAGGCGAAGAAGAGGAAGAAAACGGCGGTGCGAAGGAGGGGAGAAAGAAGAGAAGCAAAATGTGTCACCAACACCTCCATTGTGCACCTGACAGACCGGCGATGGAGAGAAAATGAGTCAAAGATTGAGCGAGGAGAGACAGAAGGAGGAAAAGTTGCTCAGGGTCTCGGGTCCTAATGCTTATCAGTTCCCCCGCAGCTGACAGGAGATTGGTAGCTTAACAACAGTTGGGCAAAGAAGGCTATTATCTCAATCCTACAGTGTTCTGGATGGGTTCAACCTTGAACAGCTTGTAGATGATGAGCCTATCCATATGGTGTTTAAATCGCTCAGCGTTTCCTCAGCCATTAACCTTCAGGACACCTTGCACTTGTCCTCCACTTTGACTGACAGCTCTTTGCGGATTTCATAAAACATTCCCACAATTAGGTAAAAATTTCCTGCACGAATAATACAATGGACGATATCGAACCACATGCAAACAGTGATTCCCAAGCACTTTCTAGTTGGACAAGAAAGCTTTTAAAAAAAAACCTTCATATTCTTCAAACTGAAGCATTCAGAATTTCACAACAAAAACTAAAATTTTAATTAAAGTCAGAAAAAAATAAATATTTTTGGGGTGTTTTTTCAGTTCAAATTGGCTTAATTATGAGGTGACCCCAACAAATTTGTCTGAGCCACAGCTTGCAAACCACAACCAATTTATTAGTAGCTGCGATCTTATTGCCGGTGGCATATCTATCGTGTTTTGTATGGTTACGAAGTGTGAATACCCATGCTGCCTATGTGCAATTAAGATGTGCAAATACCCGTGCTGACTCATAGGCTGAATTTCACTTTCAAAGAGATGTGCAAGAGTGCAAAGTTGCGAGAACAGTCAAGATGTTTTACAGACTGTGGTGTGTGGATTTAAGAGCCGAGGAGCTTGAGTGCTGAAGTGCCGAGGCGTTTACAAGCCGCTGCCACATCGTGAAGGACAACTTAATGGGTAGCAAAGAGGAGGTGGATCATAATGCACTTTGTGGCCCCAGTCCAGCCAAGTCTTGACTTTTTAACTGGAATCTCAGCCTTGCTGATGAGGATGGCCCTAAAGAGGAAGGACAACAAGGGGAGCTTTCCGTAAGCGCCGGCTGCCTGCCAAACAACCGACCTCTCATTTAAGTCCAGCAAGCTACTTTATTTTATTAAATTTTGATTCTAATAAAATAGGTTTGATCAACACGATGCATTTCGCCATGTGTGGGCATTTTACAACCACTAGTCTTCATTTCAAAACAATGTGAGTCTGACGATGGAGAAACCAGCCATCTGCATCAGTCCCTCCCCAACATGCTTTATATGAATATGCGTTTGAACACTCAGCTGAGAGTTTGTGTCCTGCTGAATTTAGAGTGAAGTGTTGTTCTCAGTGTTTGATGAAAATTTAAAAAAAAAAAAATCAATTGCACTGATTGCACAAACAGGGGATAAGATCATTCAACAGGGTACTTCACAAAAAAAATGTAGTGGCGGCAATTAGACATTTGTACAGTAAGCGTTAAAAAATTCCACTGAAAGCGTGACATTAACGATCCTAACAGAATTTTATGGGAGTAAATTATCTTTATTTACAGTAGAAGATGACTAGAAGTCGAGTTAATTCATCGGATTTATGTGATTTCAGTCAACTGATTCCCATATTTACTTTTCTTTATTGAGTTATTTCAAGTGTAGGTTTATTTGATAAGTATGATATTTTAAAACCAAAGCTGGGATTAAAAACAGGTTCCCCCTTAAACTAACCTTGTTTTTGTGCATTTCTGTTGCTACTAAGAAAAATGCATTAAACATCAGTGTGGCACGTCTTGATAAACCTTACAGTAAAGGTGTAAAAAAATAAAAACATATTAAATATATACAAAAGTTCTGATTAGTCAAGAATAAGCATGGTTTTAAATATCAATTGCTACGTATAAACTGTATGGGCTAAAACATACCAGAAGACTAACTCACATTTGCAATAAATCACTTGGTGTTTACAACCAGGTAGGAAAACTAATTAAAATGCAGTATTTAAGATCACTGTATTTGACTACCAAATTCAGGCTTTAAAGGCCCATATTTTTGTCTGAGAGGCACATATAGCTGGCTACTCTATATCTTTGTGTAAAGCCCTGCAACAAGGGAGAGAAAGTGATAAACACAATGGAGAGTGGGACAGACTGTAAGAAAGACGATGCTGAGATTCTGGGGTTAGGTAATGCTACCACAGAGTACTTAGCTCACTCCAAGTCAACGTCAGCTCTTGTTTCAGAGCTTGGGTAATGGACATCAAACCTCTGGCACTGTCTCCGCAGCTCGGGAAATTAAAGTTTTCCAACTCCTGACTTGGCAGGAGCTGTGGCAAATGATACCTTTCACCTGAGAGGGAGGGAGGGAGACGTCGCTGAGAGGATGATGTCATTGACAGGCCGATCTCAAGCCATTTCCAGGCTGAGCTGGAAACAAAACACAGGAAACCAAATAGGGAGGGTGTAATACGCCAGCATCAATCTACTGTATGTCATATTTCTATGACACAAGCTTGTAAACTACAAATGACTATCTCGCATTACCCTAACTGCCCCTTCTTTCTCTGGCAGTAAAGCAGGCTGTGGTCCATGCCAGTGTCTCCTCTTTGCCCGCATCACTGCCGTTTAAACTAACATGGACATCCTGCTGCCCAACACGAGTCGGGCAGAGCGATCCCTTGTGCCTGCTTTTATTACCTTGTTGACACCAGCTGCTAGTTTTAAGCACTTTTAAATGCTGAGTCTGAGTGGTGGCTCAAATCACAGAATTAATGCCGTTATTCCTGCCCAGCTTTCTTTTTGGCAGTGCTTTTAAGCCCCAGACTTAACAACAAGCCTGGGTTTTATGCATTGAGACAGCTGGTGGGAATAAGGCAGTTGCCAGTGGCATAAAACACTGAGTGTGCAAGTGCGTGTGTGTGTGTTTGCAAATGTAGTCAGCGTGTGCCTTCGCGTGTGGGAGGGCATCTGAATATTAAAAACTGTCTTTTAAAAGTTGCTTGTCTGCAGTCCAAATATTAAAATTGCACATTTGTCGTATTGGTCAGTCTTTGTAAACAAGGATTTATCTCTCATGCTCAGTATTTGGCATTAATAAAGGTGATTAAAATGCGGTGGAAATGTGACATACTGGAAACCAAATGTTACAGATTCCTCCTTCCACTTCACCAGTTTGACACTCAACTTCCACTCTCTCCACACTGGCACGCTTCATTATTACTACGCCTGTGTGAAGTCACTCGCCTCTTCTTGTACACAAACACGCATGCATACGCACACATACACATGCTACCCACCACACTCATGAAAGTGTGCATTCCCGTGTGCCCCCCCGCTCCCCAACACACACACGCTTTCCCTCACTTCACACACACAAACTAAGAAATGCTATCTAGCAGCTGTACCTCTCCTTATGCGCAGAGAGTGTTGATCCCAGCTCTTCTCTCACACACAGTGAACATATGTCAGTCAGAAACAAGACAGACTCTGTATTTCGTCTCCCGAATAAAAAGTTTGCTCCTCTTTTATACAGCACTTCTAAAGTCTCCCCAGACTCGTGCAGAAAGACCCCGAGTGATACGTGGAGGTGACCTTGTTGTGTCTGCGCACACGCGTGTTCAAATGCATGAGCGTGTGTGTTATTACAAAGGGAGGATCTGAGATGCCTCAGGTAAAACAAATACAGACTCTGATAGATGCCAGCAGCACCTGTCTGATTTACATTTCCTAATTGCAAATGAATTACCAAAGAAACATTTCACCAGTGCTGACAGGAAGCACGACACCAAGACGAGTTGTGTTTTCGCAGAAATATTTATAGGAGGCTTAGAAAACTTCCACATAAGCCAGCGAGCCCCTGAAGTCTGTTGGAGTGTACTGTATATGCAGGAATGCAAATTCTGTACTGTACTATATGTGTACATACATTAGGCACTTCAGGCTTTATGCACAAGCGCTGCAGTGTGAGAGAAAACAACAACTCTGTGTAGAAAACAGTGCTACTTCTACCATTCAACTGGAAAACTGCAATGATGCTCAGTCAATGACTACAGAAATGCCACCAGCTTGTGAGGCACAGCAATGTGTTTTAAGCAAAAATGTTACCATCAGCATGGTAATAATGCCAACATGCTGAATTGTAGCAGGTGAAATCTATCAGGTTTACTACCAAAGCTTTTGTAACTGCAAAGGAGCACAAAAGAAAATTCTAGCTGATGCTAAGGACTGTTTTGTAGGTATTTAGTAATGAAAGTATTAGATAAATTGAAATTTAGAGTAGATAATAGCTCTATTTGGGCATTCAGTGGATCATTATTTGAATTTTTATCCTCTATGGGCCTTCTGCAGAAGCAAATTTCTGGTCAATTCATCCAGGTGTTTTAGTTTTAATTCGCTTAACACCATAAATGCAAACCTCATGGTAGTCTGACTCACCAGATTTGGATTGCAGGTGTCACGATGCTGTTGGCCGCAACTTTCACACTGAAAATTTCAAGCATTTTTGACAAAGGTTTGGAACATGTAGTATGGCAGCCCTGCTAGTTTTTTCAGTGAACTACCCATTTCAAGCACAATTCTTTCCTTCCTGCATGCAAATGTTCTACCAAAACTATTCCACCATCACCATTTTGAGTGAGCACCAATTGCTACATCCTGTTTTTGGCCCCGCCTAAGATGACGGTGATTGGTTTAAAGAAATATAAACATGACCGAGCACAATGACAATGAAGTTCAGTCAGACTATTCTACACAAGCTGAGTCTAAGCAAGAGAACGATGGGGCTATGTGTGACTAATCTCTTGAAAACACAACAGCAATCTGGCAAACTGTTGTTGAATTATATCTCAATCTTGACCAAAGTGAAGCAATCATCACACTGACAGAGAGCCATTTTCTGCAAGCATGCCTAAAGGTATTATTAAAAATGAAACCTAAATACCTGATTTTCACCTCTAATAACACATACAAGATTCTCAGAACACCATGACTTGATCTTAGGTTACTTAATCAGCAAAATAATAATGAAATTCAGGTTTTGTAGCAACTGTATAATGACAAGTCAAATTCTTTAGCATGTTTTAAACTCAAATGCACCATCTTCCTACAAGAGGTCCCGCAGGTCAAAAACGGGTCCAACAGGTTCAGGCTGACAGTCTAACAACCTTCAGGTCCCCTCGCCTTCACCTCAGGACAACAACAGCAAACAACACCTGTCCTGGTGATGTCATGTTCTCACTGGTATCCCATACTCGCCTCAAGACATTTACCGACCTTAGACTCCCTTTTCTTCACCGCTATCCGCTCTGTCTGTAACTGTACACTTCCTGTTCTCATTATTTACCAACAGCCAGCATCATCTGTCAAATTCGGCTAAAAATTATTTCCCACTACACACATATTGTATTTTGTTACCCTTATCTTTGTACTGAGGAGAATATACAGGCCCAGACTACAGCCATTCAGACAGCATTACCACACAGATGTTTTAGAAACTACATTTTTTGGCATTCTACAGAAGGAAATGACTAAACAGAGATAAAGCTTGAAGTTAAGAAAGGAATGCAGGTCAAAAAGCTCAGGTGATACAGGTGGATGTGGAAGTGTGGTGTGTATGTATAAGCTCGCCCTTTCATGTATCCATATAGGTTTACGTAAAGAAAACAGAGGGATGAAAGCAGAATATTAACTCCTTTTATCTAAACTGTGATCAGGAGGTGCGTCGGGGTAGCGAGCCGGTCTTTGATTTGGGAGCATGGCACCGTCACTGGCGAGCACAATGACACCACACACACCACACACGCTCTCTCTCTCTCTCACACACACACACACACACACACACACACACACACAGAAACACACAACTCAAGCAGCGGGAAACAAGAGAGGAGCAGCTGTGAGTTGCACTCATCAGTTCAGATTGAGGGAGAGACAGGCAGGCTGGTAAACAGACACAGATGTACGGAGCTGAGCAGAACAGAGAGTGGGAGAAAGAGGAAGGTCACCCTTTCACAATGGGAAGGTAGACACAAAGTCAACAACACCGCCTGCATGACTACAGCTACTGTAAAAGGAAAAAAAGGACATCGGACAAAGTGGCAAATGTCTATTACTGACTCTATTGTCAAGTGAGAGCTCACGACTATAGGTTTTTCTTTTAATTATGGTTATTTATTTTCCATACTTGTAGTTTTTTTTGGCAGACTTGCACACCATTTCCACAACAATGACCACAGTGTGAGTCGCTCAGACGCTTAGATATGTCAAATTGTCACAACCGCATCCCGTAAAAAAGAAACGCAGAATCTGCGCAGGTCTGTAATGAGCAATACCTGAGGAAATTCACCTGCCAAGACCTTCTCATGTGACACACAAACGCGCACACAGCTTTGTCAGCAATTGTTGCCTCCCCTGAGGGTGACACCCCACCTGGGAGCTCAAACCTGTCAGTGCTCACTATCTCAGTTTCCCTTTCAGTCGCCTGCACTCTCTCTTGTTACACTCATTCCCAGAGTTTTCTTTCGCCCTAACCTCGGTTGCAGCACTGGATACTTACAAATGGAGCAGCAAGGTGGCGTAATCATTCTTTAACATGAGGAGTTCAAGCACACTTGGGAAAAAAAGTGAAAAGTTAATGTCCTCATAGGGATGAAGGTGAAAGGAAATGACACCTACCTTTTGCTGCATAAGTTAGGGCAGAGACGAGATGATTTGTGTCTTTTGTTGATCCTGTATAGATCGAATAAAATAGATGTGAGTTTATTATATTTTAATATGAACTTTATTTTCCCCAAAAGTGTATTTCCAGCATTTTTAAATGTTTGAAATGTGTCAACTGCAGGACAGGATGCTGGTCAGTGCCTGCAGCATTGTTATCCAACCAGCTAAACAGTCCAGGGTTGACAGGATCGTCTGTACCAGAAGAAAGCACAGTTGGTGATTGGATGTAATTCTTTTGGTCACGTTCTGACTCTGCCTCTCACTCTCAGCAGTCTCCCTTTCTGTCTTCACATCAGAAAAGCATATTTCTATGTTTTCATGGAAAGCACGATGCTTTGAGTGTGAACTCCGTGCAATGTCACCCACTTTCCTCCTCTGTGTTTTCTATGAATCATTCATTTCCACAAAACTACTAACAGCAAAAATGCCTAAATAATCATGCCTTATGTTTACCTTTAACACTCTAACTGTTGCTCTTTTTTGTTTGCACTTTTTCCGGTTCTTAAAAGAATGACTTCTTATCATGTGTCACCAAATTGTCACAAACACCTCCAGTGACGGCTTAATGACTCCAGCCTCGAGGCTTCAGCAATGTCTAACCAGTCTGAGGTAAACATTTACTCGCAGAACTGACCAAACATTAAGAACTGATCAGCACCTGGAGCTAAACCAGTCTCCAGCTCCTGACTTAACATGCTAATAAGCTGCTCAGGTGTGTGCATGTGCGTGTGCCCACAAGCCGAGATGCTTGTAGCCTGCGGGAGGTAGAAGTGAAAGACCACCAACTGAACAACAACCCAGGTGGTGAAATCAAAGAGAAGACAAGACGGTCCAGCAACTGTTATCCTCAAACAGCCAAACTAAAACTTCAGGGGGTTGTATCCTTGCAGCTGCTGCTATAAAACATCTCGGAGACAAACATGTTGCAGCTTAACAGCAACAAAAAATGATCCTTTCTCAGTGTTTTTCCATATATTACATCCATTTCAGCGCCCTATCTCAACAGTGCAGATTTGTCAGCATCAGACTGTATCGAACATTTCTGCAAAAGTTTAAATTAGATTTAATGACATTTGCTTTTTACATATCATGTCAACTTTTTCAAATTATTTAATCCTGCAAAAGCCACGAAAGGCAATAATGGTATGGCTAAAGGGGCCTACACTGATTTTAAACATGAAGTTCAATTTACGCATCAGTGGTTGGCACAACTCAGCCAGTGGAAAATGTTTTCTAATGTTTTCAGTGGCTCTGGAAGCACTTTGAAAGAACAACAGTGACGATGTAATTAATGTTATATCTGTTCTGAGGTGGCTGTTGAGTGGGATTCTGGGACTTTGTGCAGCTCTTGACCCATACAAGGGACTAAATATCAGAGTATTTCACTCTCTATCGCTACAATTTTTACTATTCTTGTTTTAATGTGTCTTGCAAGTCCTTAATTTTCATGGAATTACAAATACAACAAAGTTAAAGGTAGAAAATGGCTATGATTATAGTAAGCAACTAAAACAGTTGAATGTAAATGGGCATTTCAACCTCCTGTATCTTCAGAGGTGACATATGCTGCATCAGTGGATGCAACCAAAAGTCCAACCAGCGAAGTCCTAAAAAGTTTAAGACATTTTCACCTCCATTGCACTTTAGACTGATCCCTCATGGAATACATATAGGAAGCAACATTTCCATTTACCAGCCACAACTCCACAATAAGCATGCCAAATAGAGGGCACTTTGACTTTGGTAGCGGCCTGTGTCCTGCTGAACTGGGTATATCCATATGAATGTAATTTCTAGGGATATTGGGCTGAGACCACCATGACAAAATTCTCTGCTTTCTGCTGTCAAGCCAGGACAAGTTCGACAAGTCAACTGAGACAAGCAACTTTTCCTTCTTCACTCCTACCATCACCTTGAAAGCAAAACAAGCGTTGAGACTCTGGTGGACCCACAGCATATTCTCATTTAGCGGCTCCGCTGTTGTGGGATGTCATGGCTATTAATTCTATCTGAGCTTCATTAATCCACATTTTCCCATCCAGGCCCCTGTCCTTAATCATCATTTCAGCCTTTGCCAGCATGGCCTCTGGTGGCCAAACACAGCTAGGGTCACAATGTGTTCCCTCAGCATTCAGGGGGTACATGCACGCATACACATACATAGAAAACACAGATAATAAAACAGGTCATCCATCTCAATCACATAATATTGGACTCATGTCATTACAATCCTCTCACTGGAGTGAATCTACACAAAAATATACACTTGCAGACAACAGCTTCGGTGCAGGAACGCAACCCACCCTGGCAATTGAGTGGTGGGGAAAGAGCTGACGACTATCAAACTGTCTTAGCACAGCACAGTCCAGGTGGGCGATTGGTTGGAAACCACTTATTGTTCCAGCAGATCTGAGCTGTCTGCCGTTATCTGAATACCAAATGGTTCCAATTTGCTGCGTGGAGTAGAGGGGGGAACAGCATGGAGGGGGCCAACACACACAATGGAAACTGGAGAGGGTAATCTGATGGAAATCTCTGAATGATCCTCTCCCTGCTCGCTAAAGGTTAGCTTGCTTAACTGCCTGTCTGTTGGGTAGTTGCTTGCTTTGCATTCAGACAGACAGACAGACAATGGGGTGGTGGGTGGTAGTTTTGTCAGTTTCAAATGGGGAAAAAAACTATATCAGTTGCTTTGTTTGCGGTGTAAGATATGGTTATGAAAGCTCTCCACTCTACCGATCCTTTTTCAAGTTTTGACTCAAGATCATTGGCCGACCTCTGACCTCTTGACACCACAGTAATTTAACACAACTCTCCAATCAGATCGTCTTCTATTCTCTTGCTCACACACCAGCACATGCAAATCCCCCCACCATACGGCTCCAACTCATATAAAAGCCATTTCATCTGTCCAATGCAGATAGCACATAAAGAGGGAAGGCGTTGGAGGGAGGGGGTGTCTGTCTGCATCGCAGGACTGTAGAATAACCGTCGCAGAGCACAGCCAAAAGCCTTTAGCATTGTGACAGAGCAGATGTTAAGAGTAATGACAGTGGAGATTACCCAATAATTGTAGCAGCGTAAATCATTTGAGAGAGGGTGAGAAAGGAAAAGAGAAAAGGGTAGAAGAGGAGGAGGGATGGAACAAAGGAGGATAAACCACGGCTGAAGCAACGAACACCTTATTGTTGGTGCGAAAATGTAAAAGTGGAAAATTTATATGCTGGGCTGTTTTGTTTTTCTAAATGTTTATAGGTAGATAGCTCATCTGTAGTTGCATAAAAGAGTGCAGAAGCTTCCAGAAATGAGTCTCCGCCATGTTTAGTGGCGATGGTTAGGAGGGAGATAATGGCAATTATGACAATGTGGCTGCTAGTGTTACTGTCTGTGTTTGGGAGCTAATCACTGTGATGCAAGCTGCTGCCTGAGGCCAAGGATAGAGGTAGAGGGGCCCCCTCATATATGGTGTGATGAAATATTTCTCCTTAACAACCCTTAGCAACACTGTCTGCTTCAGAGTTCACCGAAGCCTCCTTCGGTCTACAGATTTGGACGCCCACTACGACACATGGGGCCCCAGTGTAAGTAGCTGTAGGTGCATGTGTGTACCTCTCACTTACTCCGCTGTTGCCTTGATTGTGTAATAAACTTTATTCAGTTAAGCGTGAATTATTGTTAATTGAACTAAAAAGTAATTTTCTTAATTGAAACAGAGGAGGGAGGGGCGGCAGATTAACGACGTAAAGGAGCGTTTCTCTCCCTCTCACTCCGACTCTCCCACCATCTCCAGACTTTTATCTTGTCTAATTCTTTTTCCCATTACAGTTCTCACCATCGTTTTTTTCCTCCCATGCTGCAACTGCAGCAAAAAGCCTGTAATCTACTTAGCCTCACACCCATCTTAAAATCAAGAGAGGCTTACGCTGAAACATTTCTGAAGAACAGTGCTGCTCGTGTGCCGCTTGTGCTCTAAAACGTTCATTTGCCAAAAGCCTACACATTCACTGGCATTGATAAAATAAAGTGCAACTGTTAATAATTAGCATGGCCATGTGCAAGTCCACTGTAAAACCTGTGTTTATACATATTTGACTGATTCATCATCACTAGGGTATCACTTCTTTTTCATATAAAATCATGAAATTAAAATCTGCTAGTACACATTATGCACATATAACCTAAAAGCAACATTACTGATGTAATGTCAGCTGAACACAATTAAAAATCCATACTTTTACAATACAAAATTGACTGAAGTGAACAAAATCTTGGATGTTTAAAGGGACAATACGGAAAGAAAAAATCTACACTTAGCTTCCTTGTGAACATCAACAGTATTTCTGACAAAATGCAACAGAAACATCAATACTTTAAAATCCCTCTTTGCAAGAACATTTCCATGTAAGACCTCCTTAATCAGTGCACAATTTAATTTTTCCTGCTCTTAAATTTGATGACAAAGTACTCCACAAAACGAGAGTCATCCTCTCTCCACATTGCCCATCCACAATACCTCACAACATCCATGTGGGAGACTGAAATAGGCCACAAAGAAAAGGGAGCGATGTTTTGGAATTCAACCCACATACCAGAGCTACTGCAGAGCTTCAGGAAACAGTCACATTCCAATAAGCACATGTGGATTTACTAGGGCAAGAACTCCTGGTCACCAGCCTAGCCAAATATTATCTCATACAGAACAATATCACCAGCCTACACAGCAGTTATTGGCTGAGAGGGAGGAAGTGATGTATATTGACTTTTCATTTGTGTCTTGCTGACTCTGCTGACAAAAGGACCAAACCACTTCCAGCTGCTAAACCTAGCGCAAACAACCACATTCTGCTGAACATGATTCAGCTGCATTTTGTTTCCCAAATTAGGTTGTTTTTTTTTTTAATTCCCATCAAGCACTTCTGTTTTTCTCAACAGCCCCAATTGTGAGTCATCCTCGTGGTTAAAGCAGCTGAATGACACTCGCACTATTATCACAGTAATATTCCTCTAAAATGATTAGTGCATTACATGTAATATAACCAAATGAGGCCTACAAATGGCACAGCGGCTCGTGTTAATGAGATCCATGTACACAATAAAATAAACATTATCCATCTATCGCGGCTGATCTCGCTGCATTAACACGTGACCTTTGTAACATGAACATTCTTGTCTAACAATGCCGGCCGTCCTCCACTATTTGTCTATCTATAGAGGGTGTCTGAGCCATCTAGCACCTTGTCAGTCATAAAAGAGGTGGGAGAGGGGAGGGAGGGAGAGGATGAAGAGGAGGAGGAGACGGAGGAGGGGATAAGAAGAGTGCCATTACCAGTGTTCTGGACCCGTGTCTTCCCAGGGTGAATAATTACGTCTGACATGTCGTGAATAGGGAAGGACATTATCGCAGTGATCCTCTGTACCCCCATCGGTGTGCTCCCCTGCGCACACACAAACACACACACACACACACACACACACACACACACACACACACACATTAGGGCCCCTCTGAATGATTTAGGGGGTCTGTTAATAATGCAGGGGTTCCTAGAGCTAATTAGGTAAGTAGCAGAGGGCGCCGGCTGTGACGCCTCAGCTCACTGATACAAGCTGTAAAGGAATGAAGCATTGACTGCACACGTTCTCACACACAGAGTTTAGGTTTCACTGCACATACACACACGCACACACACAATATAATCCTCTAACCTCTATAGCAGCACTAATTATTTTCAAAAAGGCTGGATAACATTTGCGCTTATGATTAAGTTTCATTATTGATCTTGGCACATACTGTACCGGACCTGCAGGAGCTGCTCTATTCTGTCACTCGCATACATTATGCATTGTTTGGAGGAGCAGGGAAGGTCTGTATGCTGCAGCCCTGAGATATTTTGACAGGCAGTATCAGAGGAGGTTGAAAGGTAACCGGGCTCTGTGTGCTCCAAGAAAATCAATAGAAAGTGATTATCTTGAGAGGGAACAAGTGGAGAGCCAAGGTGGGCCTTGTCACGTGTACGATCTCTCTGCCTTCTCTGTGGCGCCATGGCTGTCAGCCCTGTAAGTGCAGTGTCAGGGTGATTAGAGAGCAGTGCGGCCCAGACGGCGAGAAGCCAACCTCCAGACAGGACCTCCAGAGACGCAGCGCCACAACAAGCCTCAGCCCAGGGTCAAGCCTACTTTGTCTGCCTCGCTGCTTGCAAGAGTTGCCCTTTAAGCTCGCAACCAGGAATCATCGTGTTAGAGTGCAGAGTCAGTGATATACAGCTGCTTTATGGTGCCTATGGGCCAAAAGCAATTATATTTAAAGGGCTGGTTCAAGCAAATCACAAAAAAACATATTTTCTCAGTGGCATGTAGCCTTATAGGTGATTTATTTGTCGAGGTTTGGAGATTCCACCCCAATTCTGCAGAGGTGAATGAAACAGATAGTCACTATGGAAATAGCTGACTTCTGTACATTATTTTGGGTAATGAGCTTTTTTTTTTTTTTCATTTTACAAAACTGCTTGCAGAACAAACTGGATTTACTTCCACTGTTTCTGGGAAGGCATGAATCTTGATTTATTTAAAAACTGGACAAGTAAAATTGATACTAGCTGCATGGAAGGATCTATTTTTTAAATTTTGACTAACCATCCCCTCAGTATACTGTAATCCAGACAATGCACTGTAGATTGCATTGTCTGGATTTGCTAAGCAGCATATAAAAGCATATGCTGCTTAGGAAATACCGTTTTAATACTCTTTTGACAGCAAAGTTATTAGGCTATAACTTAAAACTAACTACTCCATATTTATGTCAATATACACGAGCAAGCTTAAAACCCATAAAAAGTAAACCACTTTAAATCATTTTATCTGCAGGATGATATTAAACAGGCCATGAACCTACCTTGTTCTTCCGAGTTACTGGGCGTCGGGTTGACGTTTTCAAGGCTGAGATTCACACGTTTGACCACTTAAAATACAAATAACAGCCTGGAAATGTTGTTTAGTTTCAGTCTACAGACTTTAGGAAACTAATGCTATGTTTAACAACATCTACCGATAAATAAACTTCAAGCATCCAAACAAATTCATCAGGGAAACGGCGTGGCTAAGACGAAGTTAGTTTTATATTGGGTCCTACGTACTTTGTCTCCACTTCACCTATATTGTCCGACAGTTAATTAAAATTACTTGGGTGAATATATGTTTGATGTTAGAAAAAGGGGCACAACTTTCGACCATTTACATCTGCACATTTGTGAGAATAGTCACAAAATGTCCAGTAAAATGTCAAGCTTACTTCACCCCAGTCAGGTGTCACTACGGACAGCCTTTGGGTTCATAATCCGCAAACAGGTACTTTTAAAAATCATATTATTTGATGAAGCCCTGCGACAGACTGGCGACCTGTCTGGGGTGTCCCCTGCCTTCACCCGAGTCAGCTGGGATAGACTCCAGCCCCCCCGCAACCCTAGTGAGGATTAAGCGGTGTATAGATAATGGATGGATGGATGGATATTATTTGATGATATTGTGGGCAGTATTTTTTTTTTTTTTTTAAACAAAAACACACAACACTCCTATGAAGAGGTACTGTGCCATTTGCTGACATTGATGTGTGAACTGCAATTTATTTGAGCTTTGGAATAGGCCTCGTTTGACAAAATAATCTTGACTTAAGCCCCTTTCAGACATGCACTCTATTCCATTAATCTGACAGCAACTGAACATGTCGGCTGAATGAGCACCCAGGTCACTTTTCCAAAAAAGTTACAACAGCAGTCATACTAGGAAAGACAAAACATGTCCCTGTCACTTTCAGCACGATACAGGTTTGAACTGCAAGTCGTCACATTGACAGATGTGCATGCACAAGCAGCAACAATACCTCGAGGTGTGTGCAGCAATTTAGGGAAGAATGTTTCCATATTTCAGCACCAACGTTGGTCCAAAAGCATCAGTTTGTTCTACAATTTTACATCTATTAGGCTAGAAACTAAAATGTCCCTAAAAATGAAGACAGACACTAACAGCTCACATTAACGCTATTCACTGTGACAACCCAACCACTAGGGTCATCTGGGTGTAACAAAAATAACCAGATGTAATTGGTTTGGTCAAGCAATTTATTGCTCAGTGACACAAGTAACACAAAAAGTGGTAACACAAAGGAAGGTCTGGTGGATGTTGCAAAATCAAAGAACAACAGCTAACAGAGTTCTTAAACTAGCTAAACACAAACAAAACAACTAAACTCCCTAGCCAAACCCAAACACAGTAGCAACACCCACCGCAAACAGCAGAAACTCATACAAATGAGTGTATAATTAACTAAATAAAACTGGTGCCTCAAAACACACATTTTCTACCAAGACACAGCATACAAAGACATAAGTTACAAGTAGCTTCTCACTAGCGGGCTGCGAACAGAGGCTGTATTCCAAGTAGCCACCTAGTCTGCTATTTATTTAAACAATTTGATAAGCTGCTTTATTTTCTCAGACTTTCCAGCTTCATTTTTCAAACGCTCATGATAAAAAAAAACGGCTGTGATGATTTGCAGATTTACAATGTGCGCCACAGTTTAGTTCTGATTTAAGGTCTCTGGACTAACTTTACCATTTGACCCAACTCATGAATTAATGCAAAACATCTCCTTACCACAGCAACTGGTCCTTTCTTAAAATATGAATTTATTCTGGAAAAAATCACACCTAATTAAGTGACAGGTGCATCTGTGAAAAATACAGCAGAGAGCCCAACCCCTGCACACTGTTCTGCTTACTGATAAAATATTAAATGTTCTTGATAAAACATAGAGATAATATGAAATAAAACATATAAATATTATTGTTAGTTGTTACTTCTTTCAAACAACACAGCATTAATTGGTGAACTTTGGGATACGGTCTAGTTTGGCAAAACAATCTCGACTTAATGATCACTTATTATGTTTTGTCTGACTTTTCAGGTTCATTTGTCAAAAGCTGATTATCAAAACCAAGTGAAAACAGAAGCCAGTAAGAGATCAACTTTCAATAAATTTAAAAATGAATTTAAATCTGAGGAAAAAATGTCTAGTTCAAGGGCTCTGGATTGCACAACGAATCAACTTTTTTTTAAATAATATATATCAATTTTGAAAGAAATAAATCTCTGCTTATCTGAAAAATTAACAAGTGTGTCACAGAGACGCAACATGGAAAGAAGGGAGAAAAACATGCTGACATGTTTATTTGCATTTTTATTTTTCAAACATTGTAATCAGATAACCTGAATTTATGATACATGTCAGTTTAGTTTTTAAAACATATAGCACTATAAACTAGGATTGACATATGAATGTAATTTATTTGAGCTTGTGTGACAAAATAATCTTGCTTTTTTGCTGTTGGTATATATATATACATATATATATATATATATATATATATATATATATGTATATATATATATATATATATATATATATATATATATATATATATATATATATATATACATATATATATATATATAAATATATATATATATATATATACATTTATATATATATGTATATATATATATGACAGAAAATGGAGAATAGTAAGTAATAAAGAATAAAATTGGGGAGGTATGACAAAGGAATAAAATTAGCAAAATAACTCAACACCTACTGATCTAGCTTGCAAAATAAGATCAGAAATATAACATAACTCCCCCTAAGTCTCTCATGTGAGTTTACTCAGCAACCAGCATGACATTGTCGCAGATCAAACAATAGTGTCACACCCCCATAAAACCACAAACTGTCATTTCATGTCTGATTTTGTGTAGATTAAGCCAACAACAACGGCATTGATTACTTCATTTGGCTCTGGTTCAAGTCAAAAAACTTGAACCAGAGACTAGTTGTCTGCATGTTGCAATGATTAAAGCTTGTTAAAAGTAGAGAACCATGACACCTACAAACATTTCAGTTTCAAGGGGATTATTTTGTCATTTTTGCCTCTTTGAGGTCGGCGTGTGTGTGTGTGGTTGGGCAAGGATTTCCGCCATATAATCTAAATTTTTTTCTGTTTCTTTTTTTCCCCCCAAGTTCCCTGTAGCACACACTTGTTGACAGATTGCTCATTAGTGCGACACAAACTTTCAGCACCGTCTGCAGTTTCTGGAGTTCAGCCGCTCTCTCCCATCCCACAGCAGAAGGGAAAGCTAAAGCCCGACTGTGCTCTACCTGTATGCGATAGCTGTGGCCTGAGGGTTAACGGTATCTAATCACAGCCTCAACAGATGAGGAGAGGAGATGGCGCAGACAGCATGGCACCACATGGAATTCCTGCACTATCATAATGTAGATCAAACCACACACGCACAGCATCCAGCATGTACAGGGAACACACACTGCTCTCTGCTGTGATACTAAATACAGTAAATAATGATATATTCCCTGTTATTATAATACATCATGCAGTATTACATTACACTGTGGACGCATTTATTGTCAGCGTCTTGCTAACAGGATCAAATCCACAAGAATTTATGACAAATGCAAGACAAAAACCAGCGTTCAGGCACTGGTTCAAGTGCATGCAAACATTATTGCATTAATCTTCATTCATTTACAATGTGATGTTCCTCGGTGCTGCCTTTGAAGTCGCTTGACCTCGTGTTCACCTCAACGGCACAGAACCTCATCAGACATAAAAGCCATCCGAAGGGGGCTGAAGAAGCCAAACCTCCCCAGGGGAAGGAAAAGGCAGAGGAGTGGGAGGAGACGGAGGAGGAGAAGGAGGAGGATGGGTGTCACTGTCTCTACAAAGCCCTCTTATCCTCTTGATATCAAAGCACTGCACTCCCAGTATAAAATATTGTCAGAGCGATGTGACTCACGACGAAGGAAGCTAAAGGGAAAGAAAGAAAGAAAGAAAGAAAGAAAGAAAGAAAGAAAGAAACAAAGAAAGAAAGAAAGAAAGAAAGAAAGAAAGAAAGAAAGAAAGAAAGAGAAAGAAAGAAAAAGGGGGGAATGATGCATGGCAATGTAAAAAGATGTTCCTGATATCGTACAAAGGAAGCATTATGTTAGGTGAGCTCAGTGTTTCCGGATTGAGCAAGACAGACGGGACGTGATGCAAAACAACTGCTCTCCTCACACACTCACCATGATGATGTCAGCAGCATCCCAGAAGACTGACTGACAATCAATATGTGGCCACTGCATAAAAAAAACAGGAAATAAAACAAAACACAAATTCACTTCACTGCATCTTAGTAGAATAGTCACTTATTTCTGACCTGTTTCCGAGTTTTAGCTCTAGTCTCCTTTTTTTAATTTGCTTTCTAAAGAGGAAGTATTTAGAATGTAGGCCAGATGGGTACACAGCGCTATTGTATGGTTGACAGAGAGATGACCTTGTTGCGCCTGCGTGTGTGTGTGCGTGTGCGTTTGTGTGTGTGTTTAATCAGACAGAGAGGGGGGATTAGAGACCAGGCACCTGGCAGGTGGAAACAGTCTGTACTCATCTGATGCCCTCCTGTCCTTCTACATTCTCTCCCTCACACACATACACACAATATGTAACTTGCTCATAATCATACTGTCCCTTTCCAGACTTTACAACATCCTGAAGTGTAACTTTGTTTCAGATTGAGAGGGTTTGTAGTGAAGCAAATAGAAAAAACTTACACTAACTTGTCATCATAATGTAGCCTGCGAGTTCCCTAATTATATTTGAAGTGATTTATAAGTTAAGAAAAGACATCCTGGGTCTTTATAATGTAGCCGAGTGACTCCTAATCTCAAAGTTGGGACTTCCACAACAGATTGCACGATGAATTTAAGAGGCAACTCTTTAATCCTGAGTTGTTTTACCCTTATAAGACAAATATTTTTCACTCCCTGGTTCGTTGTAAGTAATCAGAAATGTGAAAGAACCAGTGAAGAAGTTACATGACACAATATTGCACAGTTTCAACAGGTTTTAAGTTACAAAGGTTGATGTAGATTTCATAAGACTGCATTCTTTTGTAGGCTCTGCTTAATGTACAGTAATGGAAAAAAGTTTTCCACTGCTGCATTTGTAAAATATTGCATTAAAAATCCCTCTTATGTCTTCAAGGGCAATTTCTTTTAGTAGAGTCACCTACAAAATACCAAACAAAGCCTAAAAAAGCTGTTAAAAATTTAAAATTGATTGGTTCTATAAAAATGCATAAGAAGTTTTGAATATTGGGTCATTTTGGTACCAGTGATCCACTAATGAAAGTCGTGCTTTTTATTAAAAGACATCATTTTTGTTGCTGTGCTTCGTGTCTATATAAAGACAGCACATTTTAAAGTTCTTCAGAGACAAAAATGGCTAAAACAAGGAACCTAACACAGGAAACATGCCTGAAGATACAGATTCTCAGCCAGGATGGGTACAGCTGCGCCAGATAGCCAGGAAGTGCAGATATAGTCCTTCAGCAGTTGGATACACTCTGCAGAAATACAGATGAACCAGCAGCTTGGAAGACAAACCAAGATCTGGGCGTCCAAAGGTGTCTTCAGCAAAAAATGATTGCATCCTGATCCGCATGTGCAGGGAAAACCACCAAATTAAATCACAGGAGCATCAGCAGTGGTCAAACCAAACTGGTGTCCAGTGTTCTACCTGCACTGTACATGGCTGACTTTTAGATCATGGCTTAAGGTCCTACAAGGGTGTCAGGAAGCCCCTGAGCAATGAGAGACAGAGATTAGCCTGGCGTCATTGGGTCCAAGCACACAAGAACTGGACAGCCAGGAACTGGGAGAAGATTTTGTGGCCAGATGAGTCCAGTTTCCAGCTTTAACTTCCTCCTGCTAATGTGAGGATATACAGAAGGCCAGATGAAGTATTATCTCCAGCATGTACAGTACCTACTGTCAAGCATGGTGGAGGCAGTATCATGATTTAGGGATGCATGAGTGCTGCTGGTGTTGGTCATCTCACATTTGCCACGTTTACATGAGACCTTTAATTCCTCTTTATTTTGGAATTAAAGTTAATTCCACTTTAAAATCTCCTTGTAAACACTTAATTCTGAATTAAAAACTTAATTCCGAATAAACTTAATTCTGAATAAACTACCTGGTTTATTCCGATGTTAATTCCGAATAAACTAACTCCTGTGTACGTTCTATTCATGTATACAGTTAATTCTGCTTTAGTTAATTCCGGTCATTCTGCGCATGCTTGGTTCCTCACGTAGCGATGACGTAGCGACGTACACAGCTTGGTCTTCTGCCTCCCTTCTCCGGTATTCTATCTCTCTTCTCCTTCTCAAGTGATGCAACAGAAGTAGTACGGCATTGTTGAGTTGCTGTTTCAAAAAAAAAAAAAAAAGCAAAGCGAAAAGCGTGCTTATTAGTTGTTCCTCCATGTTGTTGGGGAAAAGAAATGCCGCGGCAAATGGAGTTTGTTTTCTTCTGGTAACCAGAGATACGTCACGTCCACTTCCTGTCCAATCAGAATCCTTTCCAACGTCCAAGCGTTAAAGTGGAATCAAGGAAGGGGATAAACGTGCGGTCCATGTAAACCTTAATTCGGAATTAATATTTCCATGTAAACGCGAAGCACAAAACTTTAATTCCAAATGAGTTAATTCCGAATTAATAATTCCGAATTAAAAAACTTCATGTAAACGTGGCCATTGAACTCTGCCAAGTATTGTGCCATTCTCCAAACTCATATGCTCCCTTCTGCACGTGCTCTGTTCCATCAAGGTCAAAACTGGATGTTTCAACAAGATAATGCCCCTTGCCACACATCCAGGGCCAGTAGAACTTGGCTGCAAGAGCACAGTATCCAGGTCTTAGAGTTAGCAGCTCAATCCCCAGACATGAGCCCCACTGAAAATCTGTGGTGGTTTATCAAAAGGTCTGTTTCAAAGCATATACCAAATAATTTAGAAGAATTAAAAGCAGTAATTCAGGAAGAATGGGACAAGATTACCCCTCAACAGTGTGAAAGGCTCGTGGGGAACATGTCAGCCAGGATTAGAGCTCTACTGCGTGCTAATGGCAGGACTACTAAATATTCCTTTGATGATGTGATGGTTTATTTATTTTTTGCTCAGTTTTGAAAACATTCTCTGTTATTTGTTGACTTTGATAGTGTTTCAGAAGGCCAAAAGGTTAGTTAGTTTTCCTTGTAAACAATAAACAAAAAAAATATCATTTGTATTTGTTTGTGTCTGTCTAATGCAGCCACACCTTTTGAAACACAAAGTATTTTCCCACAAATATGTCATGACAATATTTGAGTTGTGTAAAATTTTAAGGGTGTCCCAAAACCTTTTCTCACCACTGTAATTGTGATTGAATCAAAGAAACACTAAAAAGCCAGAATATGTATTCCACCTAAAGGAGAAGAGATAATGAGGTGCAGAGACAACTAAAGTTAGGAAGACTTGCGTTGTCATAAAAGTATGTCAACAATCACACGACTTCATTAAGGCTACACTAGTATGTGTACATTTAAAAATACATATTGTCTGTGATGTTTCCCAAGCACATCCACACTACTTCAGAGTTTTATGACCCCTGAGAGAGAGACTTTTGGAAATGCTGCTGACCCTGTTTTACTTTGAAAACTCCGGCCTGCGCTTTAGTTTGGAAAACAAGGTGCAGACACTCATGTTTGCTCTCTGATTGGGCCTTACTGTCACTCCTGACATGCCTTGACTATTTTAATTCAGTACAGATAACTAGTTAGCCTGAGGGCATTGCTTAGATTGTTGTCCATTGTAGCAGCTAAAGGCTGTTTCTGAAATTGAGCAAACATGCTTATCCAGATGGAGAAGTTTCCTCTTTAAAACACCATTTTACAATGTAAACAGATTGTGTGAATGCTGCTTTAGTCTGTCTTATCAAAATGAACAAACATCCAGCATCAACATCTGAAAAATGTACCACATTTCAACACTACAGACCAGTTTCAGTTGATGTTATAAGTTGCACCAGAGGAGTGGTTTGGCCAGTGGGCCTGTTCCCACAGAAACAACCAAAACAAATGTGGCACTGCATTTTCATCACAAAAAGCCATTTTGCCTTTGAAATAAAGCTATTTCTATTATACTTCTTTACTTTAAGAAACTGTGCCTTATATGTGGAAAGGCTTTAGGAGAAATTCCAGTTAATCAGTTTTGCAAGGTGTTTTTAACACAAGGTAAATTAAGCTGACAAACATTAAGCTCAAAAATCATCTCCATCCTGACTCCTGTCAGCTTTCCCAAAAGAGTACTAAGCACCCCATCTGTTAGGGGCTGCTCAAAGATAGTAGCACAAGTGGAGTCATCAGTGTTAAGTTAAAACAAACACAGTAATTACCCTAATTGAGATCTGGCAGATTCCTTTAGATTAATAGTAGTCTGTATGAGATACTGAAGAGGTGATATCAGAGGAGAGAAAAGAGGATTAAGAGAAGTCAAGAGGAGGAGTACAAAGCAGGGGAGTGACAATGAAATGATACTAATAGGAAATTAGGGGATGAGGAGCAAAAATGAATTGTCATTCAAAACAAACAGGGACAGATAAAGGAGCTACAAGGAATAAGGAAATGAGTTTCACAGAGGAGGCGAGGAAGGGTAAAGGGTAACATCAAGGGGAAGAAAAGGAAGAAAGGTGTGCATCTGCTGCGATCGTGAAAGCCAGTGATCGAGGAGGGCTTTTTTCGGCTGCACCGGGAGTAAATGGCTCTACAGGCGGCTGTCACTCGGAGGGCCAGCATGGGATGGATGATCAGCGATGATGACGGGGGCACGGACCTGTGTCAAGATGCCGAACCCAGCTGTCAATCAAACAACTCTGCCCTGTGGGATGACAAGCATGGGCCTTAATCCTGCTGAAGTGAGACAGAGAGAAGAGGAGGAGGAGTGATGGAGAGGCAGGAGAGAGAAATTAGGCAGGGAGATGTGAGAAAAGATGAGTGGAAGATGGGCCACGAGTGGAGATCAGGAAGTTGTTTGCAAACTTATTATTTATTTAAAGTGTACAATTACAAAGAAATAATTGTATAACTTCTGACCTTCTGAAACAAGCATTGAAAAATGCAGCTTCTCACTTTTCAGTTCTTGCTGCACCATTGGAGCTATGCAGCTTGGGAAATGAAATATTTGATGTCCCATCCTTAGTAGGCAACATGGCACTGTGTGAACTTGTCATTTGACAGCCAGAGAAGGCCCATATGAGTCATCATCCAGCTATCTTGGACCGTAACCCCTCAGGGCCTCCAGGGATGTCAGAGGAATGACCAGAGAACCAGTGCATTAGAACACAATAGAAAAAAAGTGGCTCTATCCCACAGTCAGTATTCACTGGAACTCCGGCAAGCTGTTTTCAATTAGTGCTCGCTGATTCTCAGTGTTGGTCTACCACATCATTTCAAGTAAATGCAACTATAACTTAAAACCACAATGTTTGGTTTGGCCATGAGGGAAGTTTGTGCTCCTCTTCTCTCCCTTGTCCGTGGTAGTCCTCTAACATGTATTTGTGCTTTATATATATATATTCTTCAGTAGAGCTGGAGACAAAGGCGTCTGTGTTTTTCAGTGATGTAACACTGTGAAAATGTAACATCTTTTATGTCACAACAGCTAATATGTCATAGAAAATGCAAGTGCCTGATACAGATACACCAAGTGGGACAGGGATGGGGAGTGCAGCAGCCCTTTAATAGTCAACTGAAGTCAAGTTTATCAGTATAGCCTAATGTCACATGCAATATCTGTGCAGGCTTTAGAGCTTTCTGGTTCGGGAGGAAAAACTTACCCCAAAATTTTAACCCACAGAAAGGAAATTACGGGAAGTAAAGACAGTTGGGAGAGGAAAAAATGAACAAAAGCTTGCAATAGGTGGACAAAACACAAAATACTTTAATGGGATTTTAATACAGTATAATGAGGTGATCCGATAGCCAAGTGGTTAGGATGCATACTACATGCCATGAGCAGCAAGCCAATGATTTGAATCCTGACTGGCTTGGCTTCTTGCTGCATGTCATTTCCCTCCTTTCTTTCCTTATGTTTTCCCTGTCTCTCACTCAACTATCCCTGTCTACATAAAGGCACAAAACGTTCCAAAACAACAATATATAGAATAAAATAATAAGAATTCAGCAAGTTTGTGTGTGCTTGTGAAAAAGGCAAGAAAATGCAAACGTATACAGCATTTTTTTTTTCAGGATAGTTGCTGCAAAATGTACTTGCTGAAAGAGATTTGATAGCTCCAAGCCATGAATTACATTGTCTTTATTATACACAGGCACAAAATTACCTGCTGTATAGCGGACAAGTCTCCGCCTGCAGCAGCACAAGATTTAGAGGGCTGGATTTAAATGATTCCTAGTTCTAGATGTAATCTAGGTCTGGTTAGATAGCATATACCTGAAGCTTTAATCACATATTATATATATTCACTCCAAGGTTTGAGGTATAGGAATGGTGGCTCATATATATGGCTGCTTGCACTGATAAGAGAGATGGGAACAGGGAAACCAAAGATGTGCATGTTATATGTGCACATGATAATGGAATTAGTGCAATTTGATTCATTGCCAGGGTTCATTCAATTTCCCTTTCAGCCACAGTGTTGTACCAATGAGCGTTTACATTCAATTATAGCAAGATTTTGTCAGTCTGGGTCACAATCCAAGAGGGTACTTTGGCCAAAACCTTTGATCTCCAGATCAGAGTCAGAAACTTGTACTTTATTCCAGAAATGTTTGTGTTTCTACTATGTGTGCACAAGTATTTGTGTATGTGGTTATGGCAGAGAGACACTCAGGTAGAGAGACAGCAGCAGCAGCAGCAGCAGCAGCAGCAGAGAGAGAGAGAGAGCTTACAGGGGACACTGTGAACCAAGAGAAAAAGGCAATGATCTTTCAGGGGCCCAGATGTACAGTGTCCCTAAGGTGATCTGAGCCATGACCTGACACTCCAATGTCCCAGCATGCTCGGCAGATGTGGGTCAACTGACATCTGTTTCTCACTACAGCCTGGGCTCAGCTTGGCCCGACCCAACCCTTCTGCCATATTCATCCTAATAACCACTCCCATAATCACCAGGGATTATTCTAATATTAGTGACACACACACACACACACACACACACACACACACACTGAGTGACTGCTCTGATTAAGGTATAGTGCTCCATATGGTTTTCGGAGGGTTTTTTGGGGGGGGATTTGTATGTTTTTAGCCTTTCAGTGAAAAGCCTTGAAAAAGCCAGCTTAGAGAGGACTAAAGAGAGTCCTTGCATAAATAATATTGGAAAATAGCCTGGGCAAAGAGGGTGGGGGGATCGGGCAGGGGTGAGATGTGGACTGCCAGCAGAGGTGCTCCGACAATGAGAATGTGTCGTGAGGCTTCTGCATGGAGATCTGGCCTTGAAGTTAGGCATTGAAGAGAGACAGCGGTGTGCTATTCTGTCTCCATAAAGGAGGGATTATGAGCCACTGACAGGATGTGTGAATCAAGATGGCACACTCACCACACAACAGGACTAGAAAGAGACACTGCAGGGGGCTGTCAAGACAGAGCTAGAGTGAGCTGGGAGGATTACCATATAATGATGAAAGATGATGAAGACTGATGAATAGATTGTTGGCGTTTTAGCGATGGGGGAGGTGCTTCTGTGAGGAACTTGGTATTTCCAGCTTGAATGCCAGAGCTTAAGATTTCCGTGCAAAGAAATGCATTTTTCCCAGCTTTACTTAAGTGTTTCTTTAACGTAAGCAAGTTGTACATTTGCGTCGTCTGATAGTAAACTCATTAGGTTCTGTGCATTCTTGAGTTATTAATCTCTGTTGTGTGTGAAGTAATCTTTCTCCCCTCTTTCTCCAGCCTCTCTCTTTTTTTTCTCTCTAAGAGGTCTATTTGTGGAAGTCATGGCCTGCTGGTGTTTATGACTCTCACTGGGCCCATACTGCTTGCAATTTTTCCCCACACAAACACATACACAGTGCGCCCTTTACTGCTGACACTCAACTTCATTCTTTGCTGCAGTTGCATCTGTTGTCACCATGGAGACCTTGTTTATGACTTAACCCCTCCTGCTCACAAACACACACACACACACACACTCGCTATGACAGAGAAAGGAGGCAGGCTGCGTCTCCCTCTGTGTTTGATTTGGGGTTATAGGACCCATCGGATCACAGCCCCCAGCAAGTCCAGGCCCATATGCATAAACACACATACAGCAGTTGGCCTGGATGGATGCAGCAGGCCCATGCTAAACACAGAGCCATAAGCAGCACACCACCTAATCACCTCCAGGCTGGTCTGGATAATGACATTTGTTAAGGCTTTGACTCAACCTGCGTGAGTAAGGAGGCCAGTCTGGCTACCTCCCCTCTCACACATCACCGATATAAATAGGGAAAACTCACAAACAGCCACGCAAATGATGCAAAGCAAAGCAGCAATGGTGGCGTTTCGGTGAGGAGGCTTACATTGAACTTGCGAAGTGTCGGGTTTGTTCACGTATGCGTGTCTGTGTGTGAGCGTAGAGGGCGTTACTGAGAGGCCATCCTGCTTAGCGGGCGGCAGCATGCGGGCAGGTTTTTCACGAGAGGGGGAATCTGTTATGCAACATGTGAGAGCCTGCTAATCTTGCCGAACAGCCTGCTCCTCCTGGCCACCTCTCGGCCCGTGCACACACAAATATGCGCTCGCTCACATACACACCTCCTGGCCATCTTTCTAGCCATGCATGGCTACACACCCAGGTGGCCTTAATGGGTTTAAGAGCAGTTGGAGATCCTCCTGCACTTGTGTCCAGACCTGAGCCCTCCTGTCTCTGCATGTGACTGCACAGGAAGACGCGTGAGAAGTCAAGGAGCCAAGAAGTCACCAAAACACACCATGATGGAAGCAGAATACAGCTTGAAATCAACTTTTATTTTTGTTTTGACTAGCTGGTCAGAGAGTGCTAGCAGTGGCAGCATTTAAATGTTACAATATCAAAAAGTTTGCCATTTTCATGCCTGACCCTTATTGATTGATCTGGCATTTGGCACTTGGCAGTTCCCAGTTTTGGAGTCTGTGTCTGCAGCTCAACATCTAAAGTAAAGGTCATTAGGTGACCTATTGGGGGTCAGGTGGCTCGACTCCCTAAGCTAACTCTCTGCAGCATTACTCAACTGGTTGGCATATGCTGACAGGCTCCCAGCTGAGTGGCTCAATCTGCGACAGATGCTCACACACACCTACACATATACAGTACACCGCCAGAGGTCCTGTCTAAGATCACCTCTAGGGGATAAACATCCTACTGTAATTCCCTGATCTCACATGTGCGACCGCAGACGACTCCTCTGATGAGCGGTGAAGTCAAGCGAAGGCCGGAGTTTGTTATTATTCCTGTAGTTCGACAGAGGAACGATTCCAAGTTCAGCCTGTTAATCAATTGCTTATCATTGTTCTGCAATGCAAATTTTCTTTCCAATTAGTTCACCCTTTGAACAAGTGAATGGAACTAAACTCAGTGACTCTGAAAAATCAGCAAAGTGTCGAATGTTTGAGAATATTAACCAGTGGCTTAAACTTACAGGGCACAATCAACACCGAGAGAGCTTTTTAAAAGTGGCTTCTTATCAGTAGCAGTTCTGGCTTATTTCATTTGTGCCCACAGCATTTCTTGCCATTTGGCCCCTGCTCCATATTTGTGACAGCTTTGATGTGCTGCGAGGCTCCGGGCCCTCTCTGCATCCACAACTGCAACGCGGCGGCACAATAAATACTTTGATAACAGCACAATCTGTAACTCGGGTAAAAACAAATAACACAGCGGTCCTTACAAGACTTCTTTTGTCGGGGTTTGGTTCTGGATTCATGAACCGAACAAAACAATTGGTTCCAGATTGAGGCGGGCTTCTGTTCTCCCCGGGGGGATGGTTTAAATATATCAGAAGAGCGAAGCAGGAATAACAGTGGAAATGGTGAGAAAGCAATTGAGAGACGAGGAATGAGTGAAATGGAAAAGAATTCAAGCATGGGTAGTGTGGGAACATTTAAAGGGAATGGATGGGAAGATGGATGCAAAGGCGAATGTAGATAAAGTGTATACAATAAAACTAAACTTTTACAATTAAAGTGGAAAAACTAAGAAACAGCATAAAGAATTTGGACAATAAAAGGCTCCTTTGTGAACTCACACAAAAGACACACAAAAGAAAATAGATATGCTCAAGTTGCAAGGGAGAAACACAATTCAGTACTAAACAAAAGAAATGTTTACCGCAACAAACTAGATGCATTTATGCCCATACAAAGAGCTAATCTAGCAAATTTAAAGGAGAATTTTCACATTTGAAATATCTTCCCCCGTTTCACTGTTATATCTACAGAGCCACTTTCTGCTGTATAGGTCCCCATATACATATGTATATATGTTTATTGTGGGAAAAAATTTATGTTAATATGGACATGAGATGTTTGACAGAACTGCAGAGCCTGTGATGTGCAAATGAGGACTTATCACACCAGCATTAAAAAATATATCACTGTAAAATTCTTGTTCATTCTTTGCTGTGGTTAGTGGATTAGCTCAAGTGAATTTGTGCAAGTTATTTTTTGCATGAATTCCCCTTTGGTGAATTTGAACCAGCACTGAATAAAAGCAACCGTCTGGACAACGGTGATCTTTGAATAAAATGAAAAGTAGACACTTGTGAAGGGAACTATCATTTGCTTTTCATTTACATTTCATTTTGCATCCTTCACAGTCACTGCTGTAGGTGTATAAACTGTTCCACAAGAGAGGAATGGTTTACAGGCAGGTATAGGAGAAGGGTCAATACATTTTCAGAAGAAACTGCGTGAACTTGTCATGTTAGCCACCAGGCTAATTTTTAGCGAGCTCATTGGCATCACCAGATTGTGTTGTGCTTCAGTCCTCGCCGCGTTTGTCGGGGCATCAGATGTCGTCGTCTGTGGCTGGTTCTGCCTCTGATGCATATTCCTCTGGTGCAGGTTTGATTGAAAATGTTCCATTGCATCAGACACATGGGACGCTTTCACCTTGGTGTCTCACACATAGATTGTGCAGTGTGCATAAACATCATTTTTTACTGGTACAATAATGCCACTGAAAATCACTGATTTTTTTTAAACAACAATTTTTGTATCCCAATGGTTTCTGAATTGATTTTATAGATTTTTCCATTGGAAAATACAACTGGGCATCCAAAGGGTTTGACTTGTGTAAACAAAATGCCCAAAGTGAGTAAAACACAGTGCTGACAAGCTAAAAGAAAAGCAAGTTCCTAGTGTTAGCTGTTGGCTTTCCAGCTTCAGCGCTTCACCAGCTCCCTCTGGAAATAGTTGCTCTTGCACCAAGAGGGGACAGGCAGATGATTCACTTTTGGATGTGACCATAAAAATGAGAGTTAAAGTTTGTAAAGAGGGTAATTCCTCTTAAGCGCCTGCAGACTGTTCCGACCTCTTACTATACACAGCTTACCATGACTATACAACACTGTCCTTTGTGCTATTTTTAGACAGCTCCATCTGTATGTAGACAGTAAGCTAGCTGGATGCTGGAGGGGTGAGTGTTGGCGCATTATTCGGGTTATAAAGGGGTCACTTTCTACCCCAGATGTATGGCTGAATCAGGCCTGCTTCAGTTGCAAAAAGATCAACAGGAATTTCCCCTAGCCCACCTCCACACCCACTCTCACCGTTCAACAAGGCTTAGTGTCTGTTTTGCAGTTATCTTGACATCGCTGCTCTGTAACATCAGAATTGATCAGCTTGGCCTCTTGTTTTGAAGCTTAGAAGGAAAGAGGAGATGACATTTTCTTGATGTTAATTATAAGACTCTCGATGCTCTCTCCCTCTCGTACACACATAGGCACGTTTCACAAGTGCGTGCTTCATTCTTGAGAGGACGTCACAAAAAGGACCTGGCAAGGGTTTGGCCAAGGTCCAGCTGCCTTTACACAC
Source organism: Amphiprion ocellaris (assembly GCF_022539595.1). Taxonomy (NCBI): domain Eukaryota; kingdom Metazoa; phylum Chordata; class Actinopteri; family Pomacentridae; genus Amphiprion; species Amphiprion ocellaris. The sequence goes on from NC_072785.1 coordinate 14,077,511, forward strand.
ATACCAACACACACACACACACACACACACACACACACTTAGTACCCATCTTGGGTGATTACATAGCCTTTCAAACTCATTTACACACACAAGCAGTCAAGCTGAAAACTAATTTGTCCCAACATACACAAATACAAGCATAAACTCATGCACTGACACGCACGCACTTGCATAAACACAATATTAACAGAGTGAGCATAGCAGAGCTGGAACAATGTAAGAACAGAAAAAAACAACACAAACACCCACACACACAAATGCACGCTCACGCACATGAACCATAACTATATCCAATCTCAATTACAAATGATGATACCTGACAGTAATTTGACATGACACCCGTGAATTGTAATTTCAGACAATATGAATTTGATCTCACAAAAGATTCAATTGGATGATGAAAGATCCTCCTCCCTCCATCCTGCCTCCTAGATTCAGCACTGCACCCTCAGTCATTAGGTGAGACAGTATGTGTTAGGTCAGCTAATTAGTCATCATCAAGAGCCTCCACAGGTGTAGTTATGGATTCATATATGTGTGTGTATGCACCAACAGATGCAAACAGGAGGCAGGGGCAAACGCTGCAGGAAGGTGGGCTGGTGTCGACTGAGCATCCATGCAGGGCACCGGGGCAATGAAGACAAACTGCTGCTGTGACGTATACATAAAAGTTTGTGTGTGTGTGTGTGTGTGTGTGTGTGTGTGTGTGTGTGTGTGTGTGTGTGTGCATGTAGGACAGACAGATAGGCGTACAGACAGACAGTTCTCCAGTTGTTGTGTCCCAAGGATGCGTCCCCAGGCCATCTGACACCTCTTCCTGTTTGGACACAAGGCCCCTGAGGACACACACAGCTGTGGATGGTAAAAGGCTAGCTGCCTCTCTCTGCATCTACATACACACACAAACACCACAATGTCGCCTGTAAGGTCCCATATATCAGCCTTGTTGATGACACATTCTCCTTTTCATGTGTGACCAGCCACCCATGGTCACATGAAGGATCTTGCAGCAGCTGTGAGGAACACACAGAGGAGCATCTGTGTATACACATGGGTGTATGAATGTATGTGTGTGTGTGTGTGTGTGTGTGTGTGTGTGTGTGTGTGTGTGTGTGTGTGTGTGTGTGTGTGTGTGTGTGTGTGTGTGTGTGTGTGTGTGTGTGCGTGTTCTTGTCAGTTTAGTCGGAGCCAAACAAGTTTCTTCTGACATCACCTTGTCATCTCTGTGAAGCTGCAGTATCCAGAAAATGACTGTGACATAAGAAAAGAACTCAAGAAATCAGTGCGAAACCACAGCTGCATCTTTGAGCGGGATGAGTAAACTGTCACAAAGTCTAGGGACAAAACAGACAAACAAGGTCTCACACCTGCTTAAACTGACGCATCTGGACTAAAATCTGGCAGGCGATAGTGTGCAAATCAGTGTGTATGACATGTGTATAGATGTACTGTTCATTTTGTGGCCAAAAATATATGTAAACAGTGTAGTGTGGGCTAGGATCATTAGGAGAAAAATAAAGTCTCATAATATTTCAAACAACCAAGTGCTTCCAGTTTTGCAGCAACAATCTGATGAAGGTCATTTCTGATTTATCCCATAACAATATCCGCTTGAGCAAATAAGATCATAACCGGGAGCAGATACCAAGCAACCAGTTGGAGACTCAAAAATCCCGCCACTCGGCAGCCATCTTGGTAACACCTTCAGGCAGTTATTTTGGGCTAAAAAGACCCAGCTCCTATCTACATGAAGCTTAAATAGTCACTGGGACACAAAAACTGCATGTATAGATTCATCAGTCAAATCTGATTTTGAAAATTGGTGATTTCAATCGAAATAAAATTTTTCCAAACGCAGCTTGTCTTCTATTCTGCCATATATGTGGACAATTTTACAACACCATGCTTGCATCAGTGAAGCAACATGATTGTTTGGATTAATTCTGGATTGGCTGTTATAAAGCAGACAATTGGCTTTTCGAGGTGTGGAGTGGGGCACGTGTCATATAACTGCCATCTTTAGCATTGCGGAACTCTATTCAGGATCTTTTAAGAGGTGATTCTCTAACTTATGATGTCTCTGACTCCAGAAAGTAACTGGTAAAGACCGAGAAATACAATAATTTTTAACCATGGGTTTCTGTTTGAATTGCACAAGTATGTTAGTGAGCTTTAGAGGTGCAGCTGGGTGTTACGTTTGGATAGAACCAGTTTACCTGTGACTCACTGTTTGAAACATTTATGCTAAACTATACTAACCAGCTGCTGGAGTTAGCTTCAGACAAGAGACCGATATCAATCTCCTCATGCAAGAAAGTGAGTAAATGTTTTCCCAACAGTCTAACTAATCCTTTAACTGTAAGGAACCTTTGGATTGAATTGGCAGCCCTCTGAGCATATCCCTATAACCAGGTCCCAAAATTTGGTGGGAAACCTTCCCAGAAGAGTGGAGGCCAGTAGCCACATATTAATACCCAGGTTTTTGGAGCAAGATGTTAAAGCGCACATATGAGTACAATTTTTTGGGTGTTGACATGTTTTCTCAAGAGTATTATTTTGGCCATGTAGGCTAACTTATGTGGGTTAGAAAGTTTGCGTGCAGACTGATGACTGCCTGACTAAAGCAGGTATGTTGTCTAGTTCTGAACAGGTACAAAATCAGATTCTTTTCTCAAATTCATTGAGAAAACCACCATATAGGGTACAATGTATTCCTTGGGCTTTAAAGTATTCCATTGTGGAGGTTCAAGCCCAGTTTTGTCCGTTTAGTTTCATCAAGAGAGCCATCATCAAAATAATGACTACCAAAATAATAATTTTAGGAAACAGCATCAGGAAATTATGCAATGTTTGTGAATTACCCTCATCTGACATGTGTATCGTCAGATAAAAAAAAAACTGCCTGTAGTGTTTTAAGAATATATGACCCTTCAGATACCTGTCAAGATTCACAACAGCATTTCAACCCATGTTCTTGTGTCAGCAAGCTTCGGTGCTTGTCTTGCCTTGGGCACTTTCCAGCATGGCGTAGCATTTTATCCCAGCCTCACAAGGTCTGATAAGGGAGAAGACATGGTGCATTAGTGTAGCATCTTAGCCACCAATGCTAGTAATTCTTGCTTTGATATGAGTGAACCTGAGGAAGAGGACAGAAATATCTTAGCCGGCCATGCCAGTTAAACAGGCCTTGATATCGCACTGGACGTATGTGGGAGATAGAGGATGAGCAGAGAGAGTCTTCTCCTCATCTCTGGGCAACAGGATTAGAATGTTTACCCACTAATGTCTTTAGCTACGCCGAAGCGGGAAACACACACAAATACGCACACACTCTGATACACATAATGTAGATGCTGTACATGCAAACACAGATGAAAGAACAGACATGTGTTGTGTATGCATGATTTCACATATATACACAAATACACACACTCGTATGGATCCAGTACATTCAGCTGGCCTGGCCTTGTTTTGTGTATTTGTGGGTGCTGAGGTCTGCACCCATCTGCTCCTGTGTGTGTGTAATCTGCCTCAGACAGGCTACAGCGCTTAGAGGGGCCAGACTGCAAACACTGCGCTGGGATGAGACACCTGCCACAGGGCTAAGACCAGAGCCCTGACGCACAAACACACACACACACACACACACACACACACACACACACACACACACACACACAGATGGAGAGGCCACGGTTACCAGGGACAAAGCTGCCCACAGTCCCTCAATTACTGCCCAGGCAGTGTAACACTCAGGTGTTTTGGTGCCGTTTAAAACCCTATTTTATTACTGAGAAGCATGTATTTCCTGCAGTGTGTGGATTTTGTGTCTCTGTGTTGCAACCATCAGTCCTAATTGGTTGGTATTAATCGGAGGCACATTTGACAGTTCCATAACTACAGTGTTCCTAATGCTCCTGGTGAGGAGGGAAAAATCACTACTTATCCTCGTCTTGAAGTCTAGCTTTGAGCATCTGCTGTCAGAGTGTCACGTCTGAATTTAGCAAATGCCCAGGCACGAGGTGGCTGCGTTCTAAACGCCCAATGCTCAAAGGAGTGTCTGTCGTGCCGCGGCTCGGCGTGCCAAATCAGAGCTGGCTAGGAGCTCCCTATAGGCGAACAGATGGCCATTACTATCATTTATAACTTATTAGGGCCTATAATCCTACCTGCGTCAAACACGCCCCAACGCTTAGGCCTGGCTCTCTTTTTTTCTGCTTTTTTTCCCTCTCATTTAAAACATTTCTATGTGCCAGAAAAGTCCTTGTCATGAATTTCTCAGTCTTTTCTATCTCTTTCTGCATTTTTAATCAGGGCTGACACATATGTGCAGGAATAATATGATATAGGGTTATCTTTCCTTTAAATCAACAGTCAACAGATTGCCCCATGATGGTGCAGAGCTGGAAACGGATAGTACTGAATGTAAATGCAGGCACAACATGTGGTGAGTGGTAATTTTGGCCAACTGTAAAGAAGAATCATGCAGCAATATTTATTTCCATAACACTGCACTGTTTTCAGCTGTACATTGTAATCATTGCGCTGATAAACATCTATTCATTTGAGGTCATATGTTTGGCAGTCTATGTTACAGGCTTTGTTAAAGTCTACAGACACTCAGGAGTACATTTCACATTATTATGGTCTCTAATACAGTGCTGGTGGTGTTTTACACTGATAATTTACATTCGGGTTGATAACTGCATCCTAACAAAGTCCTTCCTCCTGCTTTGTCAGTCTCTCAGTTTGGCTCCTCAGAGGCAATCGTCAGTGATGCCTCACATTCACCACCCAAGCAGGTGTGGGCATTGACGTTTCTACTGTGAACAGGCTGCATCTGTCATGTGGCAAAGAAGAAATAGCTCCAATCAATGTCCCCCTCGGACACACACACACACACACACACACACACACACACACACACACACACACACACACACACACACACACACACACACACACACACAACACACACAGGCTCCACTTGCGCACACCCCAGGCACCGCTGTTCTCCAGCAAACAAGGATCTGTGGAACAATCATTGTAAACCGCCCCGGCCAGCAGCGAGGGCGATCGATAAAAAACCATCACGTATAGAAAGTCAACAAGGGCTGCTGCATCCTCCTTGAACTTCAAAATCGTCGCAACCCGGAAAGGCCAGAGAGATCCCGAAACCTTTGACTCGATGTCACACCTCCCATCTGTCGCCATTTTGCAGCAACTACTTTGTTGCAGCCATTTTGTGTCCCTGCCATTTAGCACTCTATTGAGCTTCAGCTGGGGATGCCAAATGGCGCGTGTGGACCCCCCCCACCACCACCACCACCACCACCACCACACACACACCCATACCCCACCCCATCATTTGTGACCATTTGGATGACAGACAAATAGATGGGCAGACACGCAGGCAGACAGAGAGACAGAAGGAAGGCAGATGACTGGCTTTGATGAGCTTTATGGGGATGTGTGCGGAAAGACAGACAGACAATTGTGTGTCGGCAAACAGACAGACAGATAGACAGACAGAAGGTATACGTACATGTGTGTTTGTGCATGCTGGTGTATGTGTGCGTGAGCGGATGTCAGACCAGGTTGTGTGTTCCTGCAGTGGCAGAGATGAGAGGGAGAGAACAGGAAGCTGCTCTCCTGGAGACAGATGGACTGCCATGCTGTGGACACACACACACACACACACACACACACACACACACACACTCACACGCACTCACACACACTCAGAGTGACACACAACAGTACAGCCAACAAGAGAACATATCAGAGCACGACTGCTGAAAACAGAAAAACACACCAACATGCTAGCCTAAACAGGCATCACGGACGCAGACGACGCGCCTTTGAGATGCAACGGATGAAATATGCAAACTACACAAATTCCCTTCGCAAGAAATCACCACTATGCACCGCTGCATCCGTTGTTTCTTCACTTTGCAGAGAACTTTCTTTGGCTCCATCAAAGACAAAGCTCAGCTAAATGCCTCAAATGCAAGATCCAGAGTGATTGCAGTGAGACGCCCGTTGACAAACATACGTGACGCACTCAAGCTCATAACAGGTGTTAATCCTGCCAGCGTCAGGTATGTGGTGACAACCTTCTCACACCCAACTTGAGAGCTCTGGCGGATCTAGGCTACGCCAGGTTGTCACACAGGATGTGTTGTGTGTACAGACACACACACGCACGCACGCACGCATGCACACATTCTGCTTCTTCTCTTCACTGTTTTTCCGCCTTTCTTTTGAACAGCGACACACAGGAAAAGGAAGGAACAAGAGAGCGAGGGAGCGAAGATGAGAGAGTCTTCACAGACATCGACTCCAGCGGCGACAACAGCAGTATCACACCGTGTGTTTGGGTGTTTCTGCGAGTGTGTGTGTGTGTGTGTGTGTGTGTGAGAGCATCTGTGAATGTGTGTGTGTAACCGGGCGCGTGTGTTAGGTGTGTTTCACGGGATTGCCAACACATCTCCTCGCAGCGAGAGCCCTATAGGAACAGAGACATCTGTGGAGTGAAAGGATGCCAGCTTGCATGGCCGTCTCTGGAGGAAGGGAAGGATGGGAGGAGGAAGAGGAGTAGGAGTAGCAGTAGGAGAGGAGAGGAGAGGAGAGGAGAGGAGAGGAGAGGAGAGGAGAGGAGAGGAGAGGAGAGGAGAGGAGAGGAGAGGAGAGGAGAGGAGAGGAGAGGTAGGAGCTCCAAACCTTGTCAGCTGATAATTAGAGGAGAAATTCTGTCTGGTTTAAACAGAGATGAAATTGTTTAATCTGAACAAGTTGCTCAATTGTGTATTGAGTCGTAAAGTAAAACAAATGAACAAATCAGCCATTCAACTTAAAATCTGTGCCTGCTTAGCCTTATCTTTTATGGAAAAACACTAAGTCAAGCAGAGCTTTAGGTTTTTTTTACATTTTACACAGGGTTTTGTTTCATGTTTGCCATGAAAACAAAAGAAATAACTGTAAGTTAGAACCTTAACTGATAAGTTTCTCTCACTTAAATTGAGCTCATGCCATAGGGTTTTGTGGTGATTCCCTTCAGTATGACAGTGTGGAAAACCTTAAACATAATGGCCATAGCTTAAATGTAAGTACAGGTAATTCCACCCTGTAAGAGCCACCGTTTTATGTGCTCAGAATATAAAAAGCACCTTGGATTAAAAAAAATGTACAAGTGCACTCTGTGAATATCAGCAGATCAGCGAAGAGATATTGGAGACGTCGGCCTTCTTCAACAAAACATCCATAACCCTGCAGCCAGGGACTTCCACCGCAAATGGAGTTGATGACAATACAAGCAAATGTCCTCCTTGTGTGTACAAGCAAGTGCACTCAAGCAGATGTGCACTGCAGACCTTGGGAGTATGAGCCAGGGAACAGGACACAGGTGCACCTGCTCTCTGCTCTCGATGAAAGGTCAGCCAAATTCAGAGAGGGATGCAACCTTCCAGTATTTTTGCGCCAGTGAAAAAAATTGTCAGAACTGAGTGAGTTAGAGTGACACAAAAACTATTAGAATGTATTTATAGCCTGATTATGCACAATAAATATCTATTAAGCTTGATTATTTGCAGAATTAGTGCTACACGCCATTCCCTGTTGCTCATCTTTTTTCTAAATTCATTTTCACTAGTTTTTTTTTGGTTTTTTGCTTCTAAATAGCCATTATTGCCACACGTGGCTCCGTGTTGGTTGCCAAAGTGCATTTCCAGCGATCTGAGCAGGTATACAGGAGAAAACATGTGCAACCGGACCAGTGCCAGAAGAGACAGAAGGTCCGCGATGATGTTTCACTACATAGATTATGCAGATACCGCGGTCAGAATGAGGAACAGACAGCGAGAGGGAAACAGAGAGAGAGAGGGAGAAAGGGAACACGAGAAAACGGGCAGAGAGACGGAGAGCAGGCGACAAACGAACACAGACAGAAAGAGGGGACAGAGATGGGCGCGAACACAGACAAAAAAAAAGCAGGAGTAGGCATGAGAGTGAGAACATGAGAGACGGAGAGAGGGAAGTGAAGCAGGGAGGGGTGTGTGCAGGCTACAGCTGGCAGAGGGATTCCCAGAGCCAACTGCCAGTGTAGTGGAGCTCCTTAACAACTTCACAGGCCTCTCAGAAAGGAGCTTTAAAGTGGCCACATGGCCTGGCCAGCACAGCAGAGCAGAGCAGCAGGCTTTACTTGGGCTCTGCTCACACACACACACACACACACACACACACACACACACACACACATTTGTGCGCAAGCCTTCATACACACACAAGCTCAAACAAGACTCAGCCCGCCAGCTGCTGACAGGGACAAGAGTGTCCAGAGCGATAAATCTGTGAGCGTGTGTGTGTGTGTGTGTGTGTGTGTGTGTGTGTGTGTGTGTGTGTGTGTGTGAGATGGAGGGAGGGAGGGGGGGTTAAGCAAGAAATAGCAAAAGAGCAAAAAGCCTCTTCTATCCTTAGATGCTCCACAGAAGTCATTTTAAGTTGCATTTTGTGCATAAAAATTCTGAAACTAGCCCGATACTCTAATCAAAGCTGCCTCATCAATATTTGCCTTGTTCGCACCTGCAAACCTTTTCATCTCTTAGCGAGCAGCCTCTTTGCACAAAACTGAAAAATACTTTCCTACAACTGCTGTCCTCTTCCTCCTCTGCGCCTGCAGAAGTGAAAACATGTGGTACATGCTGTTCAGCAAAGCAGCTTTGCTTCTCGCTGTTTGATTCCTCCGATAACAGTAAGCATGTGGCTGATCATCAAATGTTCTCAACGAGTTAAGCCTCCTAATTTCACAACCGCTGCCTGATCCTTTAAACGCGTGGTGCGGTAGTAGAAATTGGTTCTTTTATTGCTCCATTCATATGCTCGATTATCATTATCCCTCTTTTGAGCTGAACTTTGACGAAGGGATGGAGGAGACAGGGGAGAAAAGGGGGAGGAGGCCAGTGGATGAGATGCCATCACACACACCCGAAACTGTGTGTGGTGAGACAGATATCTCCCGCTCTTGTTTTCTCTTTCTCAAACCTCCACTAGACGCTTGTCTGTCTGGATCAGCAGAGTATATTTTCCAGGGGTGGTTCAGTGACAAAGGTTTTTTCAGTCAGGATCGCGGTCTTCCCTTTTTTTCCCACCATCACTATGCTAGACCACCACTATACTAATGGTGGGGCATTAGCATTTCAAGGAGCCTCCATTAAGGAGGGCAAGAAAAGCTGCTCTCGGCGGGGGGAAATCCATTTTGTCCCAGGCTCCAACATCTGCTGCAGCCGTCCCAGCCAGAAGGACGCTCGGATAAAGCCGAAGAGCCCTCTGATTTACTGTAATGACAGACAGACAGATAGACAGGCAGAACGGATGACCATATGCGGAAGCGAGGGAGAAAAAGGAAAAGACAAAAACAACTTCTGTCTCACTGTCTGTCATTTTCTGGTGCTTTCCATGTGCATGTGTCGGTGGTGGTGGGGAAGGGGGGGTCATGGGAAAGGCAGGTTGCCAGATTAAGCTCTGCTGGGTAAAAGCCTTTATGCCCAAAGTAGATATTTATATATATAAAAAAACAGTATCTTAGAAAGAGAATATCATGGAAATAGCAGAATGATAAGAGTTTGAGAGAAGTGGTAGGAAGACATCTGTAGCCATAATGAGAGAGGCTCACAGGCTGGTTGTCATCTGGCCCCACATAATGGCTAAAAGATCTGAACCAGGAAGAGAAGACGAGTCAAAGAGAGTGGCAGAGGGACAGAGGAACACAGGGCCTTGATCCCTACCCCATCTGTCCTGCTTCTTGCTACTCCCTCTATCTCCTTCATCCCTTCCTCCCTCTATGGTGGTCTCCTGTTTGCTTTGGTCTAAACCTACTAAGTCTCTCACCATCCTAAAGCCTGAGCAGCACGGAGGTGAGCTGAAACACACTCAGGCCAGCTGGGAGTTGAAGCTTTTATCAGATATACAGATAGAGAGAGAGAAATTTCCAAACTAGACATTCAAGGAAAACATCAGCAGCAGCACGAGGTCAAAGCAGGAGAAGAATGTGTTTTTTTATCTTTACAATAAGTCATGTAATATAATGACACCGTGCCCTTTTAATGATAGAGTGTATTGCAATTACATACTTCTTCTCCCCACCCAAACGGAGCATTTTGTGATGTCATGGCGCCACAGCTCAGATATTTTTGTCCATCTGGATAGAGAGCGCTTGATAATGGCACATTCTCGGAGATGAACAATGCAGCATTAGCAGGAGCCATTTAACAACCTCTGGGTTGCTGTGACATAACACAACACCGCTGTTGATGGATACTGACTGTTGCCACGCACCAAAACAAGAAACTCACTCCAGATGATAAACACTGTATTTTGTTAAAATTTATTTTCATGGCAATTTTATCTGTCTCTGTTTCGTACCATCTTCTAGGAGTCGAGATACAGATACAAGGTGTCTGCTGGAGTTTAAACAGATGGAGGGCCTCTACTGGGAAGGGAGGTTTTTTTTTTTTTTTACAAAAAAAGGGGGGAAAAAAAGGCAAAGCAAAAATGTCTTAACAAGGCATTTATTCTTATATTCAGTCTTAAAATATTTATTGTTCTGTCTGTAAATTAAATATTTAGAGCACTGAACAATACTGTCAGGAGGAGGTAATGGATTCCAAGGCAATTTCCCTTCAAAAAAAGGGGGGTGCAAATATGTTCAAGATATTATATGACCTCAGGAAAATCTTGAACCAATTTGAAATGTATTGGAAACAACTGAAATTATCTGCTAATTAGCTTTTGGAAGATCATTGTCATTTCTTCTGAGGAAAAAAACGATTTTAATATTCTCAAAAGTAGATTTAATGGCGCAATTGAGATATTTTTCACACAGACACACACACACACACACACACACACACACAAAGACTGCCTGGTCAGCCCGAAGAAGAAGCCTGCTAAGGAGAAATAGGGCGATGATGTCATCAAGTGGAGCCGCATCATCGGCTGACCCGGTGATGTCGCCTGCGGTGAGCACCTGGCTGCTTTCACCACAAGAGAGCCATTACATGTCAGAAGGGTGTTTAGAGCACACAGTCATTACACACACACACACACACACACACACACACACACACACACACACACACACACACACATAGAGCCAGCAGCTGGTATGCAACTCCAACTGGACAAAACAATAAAACTTGGAACACCACAGCCCATTGGATGGTACAGAAACCTGGCAAATTTGGAAAAGGCTCTTTCTATCTCTATTTGACTGTCTGTCTGTCTGTCTTCGTGGCAGTCTGTGTCTCTGTCTGCGTGCCTGTCTCCCCTCTTTCTCTCTCACTTTGGTGCCACCCAGCCTTGACACCGCAGCTTTTATGCAACACCAGCCTGACTGATGCCTTTTACTCTGTGTGGTCCAGACGTAAGTCATCCAGGCCACTTGCTCGGCTCTGTTTACTAGTGGGTTACTTCTTACGCACACACACATATCATCTCTTGTTCTGTCTCCACAGGTCTGGTTCTGAGCTCCATCACTCCTAACAATTATCTTTGGTGTTAGCTCACAGATTAGGCACCTCGGAGTCTGGGGCTGTTACAGACGAAGCACATGCTGGCTTAGAGAAGTGTTTACAAGAACTGGGGGGTAAAGTGTGCGTGTGTGTGTGTGTGTGTGTGTGTGTGTGTGTGTGTGTGTGTATTTGAGAGAGAAGCAAAATGTATGAGACGTAAGAGCAGAAGGCTAGCTTATAGTGTGCTACAGTCAGCAACACTTTAAAAGGAAGGCTTGTAGTGCTCTTTCCCACTACCGGATCATGTCCAGTGTCTACACACACACACAAACACACATGCACACATGCACATACACAGTTACACAGAGCCAGATGGACAGCAGTGCTGTGCTAAGGCTTAGTTTAATGACAAAAGGACCCTCAATCTGGACATGGATTTATCACTCACTTTAAAGTCCATCTGCGAGAAGTTTGGACTGAAAACACAACTGCTCAGTCCCTCTGCCTTCCTCAGCTTGTGTTTGAACAACTTAGCAACTCTCTCTCTTTTTCCTCCCTCTCAGACCACACTCGCACACTTTCCCACACCATGAGTCCCGGTATCTCTCCCGCATCTGTAGCAAATCTGAATGATAAATGTCTGAAGACGGGGTGGCTGGGGCGACTTCGCTTCTCAAGGCCGGTGGCGACATCATACAGGCATGCAACCATAGGCCTTTATTTCCTGGGTTTAGTAGTGTCCAGGGGCCTGGCAGCATGTGGGGTTGGGTGAGGGGAAGCTGAGAGGCAGATAGACAAGAAGAGTGACAGCACGGAGATAGACTAGCTACCTATTTATAGCCCGGGCCATCTGCAGAGCTCCCTCTTGTCTTTGGTCATCCTGTTCACAAAGGCTTGGAGGCAGATTCCAGCAGCCCAGCGCCCAGCCGCTCCATTCACTATTCATTCCAGAGCCGGCAGCACCATATGGATCCGGCCCCACTGCTGGGCCCTGGCCGGCCTGTTTCTCCCTCTCTATCTCTCTCTCTTCAGATTGACATGGTAATGAAGCCTGGGCGGCTTGCAAAGCGCTCTCCTTTCTTTTTACCCTCTTTCTCCCTGTGTCTTTCCCCTCTTCTCTCTCAAAGACGCTGGGCTTGAGCATGACCGGACACCCCCCCCACTTCTTCCCTCCTGTTCTCTTCCTATTACTCTCCCTCCTCCTCCTTTTGCAGTACTCTCCTTCTGTCTTTCTTTAGAAACAGCCCAGACACTCTCTTCTCCTCCCCGTACCCACTCTCAGACATTCAAATGATCTCATTTGATTCCCTCGCACCTGTGAAGAGCTAATGTGACCTTAAGTGGCCAAGATGTTCTCTTGCCAGTTTTGCTATACGCACGAACATCTCCATCCGAGACCGATGCTTCGCAGTGATGCATTGAAATGAGTCAAAATGTCATTTTTAAGTCACATGTCAGCGGGAAGACTGGATACTCCCAGAGACCACATCCTCTTTTTTCAGCTCACATCCCCTTTCCAGCTTGACCATCTCACTTCAATGAGGCATGAAAGGCAATAAAGCGGAAATGGAATCAGAGGAGGGGATTCCACACGAGGAAACTGTTAATGATGCTACAAAGCGCAGCCTCTTGAGGGAAGTAAGAGGACTGTGAAACTAAACCCAAACAGAGCTTCTGTCAGCCTCCCTCTGTCCCACTTGGTCTTTAGTCACTGGACGAATAGGGAACTGTGCTTGAAGGGCTTTGTTACAGAAATACCCCCTTAATTATCTGAGTCATTGGTACATTCCCATTTATAAAGCCATTCTGGACAAACTACCATCATATCTGCTGGCTGTCAAAGGTGAACAGTAAAATTATGACTCAAACTGCTGTCAGTTTACACACCAACTTCCTGGTCTAACTTTGACCTGCTGCACTTGTTGTACTTTTAGTGTTCTGATTCATTCACAGTTTGGCTGTGCAGATTATCAGCAACACGACAGGTGTGCTCTCCATCTTTCTCTCTCAGCTTTATCTTCTCATAAAGGAGCAGCTAATCTGGCAAATGTGTTAGCTCGTTTACAACCTGTCTGATCTTTTGACCACTCATGTGTTCCAAGATTTCTGCAATTACTTCGGTTGTTACTGACAGAAGAGCTACAAGAGAGCAACAAAAATAAACGAAAGTTTCGGGGCTATTGTAGGCATACATAATGATAGGTCAGTGAATTCTGCTACAAGGAGAAGTCATGATTTATAAAAAAGTTTTAAAACAATGGGAACTGTAACGCTGGGAGACATTTCTCTTGAACTGGACTTTTACCAACTAATTGCAGAGGGCCATGAAAAATAACGGTGGCTGTGGGTATTTGTTGTGGTAATATTTTTAGAAGATAGATAACGTTAAAAGTACATTAGTAGTTAGAGGTATCATTCCTGCTGTAGTGCGGCAGTCACCTTGGGATCTGTGGAGCCTGAGGCCTAGGCCAGCCTAGTTAACCATGCATGCTGTGCTGGGCCTAACCTAATTAGGTGCCATCCCAATGTCAACACCGCTGCGTTCAGAGCCTGATAAAAGACAAGCCTTGTCTTCCACTACTCACACTGTGAAAGGGCTACAAAGAGTCGGGTTAGAGAGACCCTACCATCTGCAAACTCTGTGTGTGTAGTCGTAGGTGTGTGTGTGCGCGGCCGTGTGTGATGCACGCATGCTGTCGTTTGGCTTTCAACTTTAAAACATTTGGGGGCAAAATGTTGGAAATCAAGCATCCACAGGTTCTGTGAGCAAGTTCCCAAAACTGGCAGGGATTGTCGGAGGTTTAAATCAAATTTTAAGCCATTTCTTTGAAAATGAAAAGTGACACCGCCTGACATAATCACTTACATCTTACGTGCCGCAGCTAATGGCAATGTACTTCATACATACATCTACATGCAGCTGTATGTCTTTGAGCTGTGATTTCATGCCACGTGTGTTTTGTGTATCCACTTCAGTGTGTGTGCACTCTGATTTCATACCATTGCCTTCATTTATGTGTTTTTTTTTTTTTTCAATTTTACCTCACATCCTCAGCATCATTAAAGCATAGAAACATTTTGCGTAGAAATCCCAATTAGGGTCGATCAAATATGGCTGTACGAGCGCGGAGACACACACACACACACACACACACACACACACACACACACACATAAATACACACACAGACACACACACACACACACACTCTGTGTTGCCTTTTTAATGTGTCGTCAAACCATCCACTAATTCCATTTATACAGATAAAACACTCTCACAAATAGATTACCTGCTACATACGATCCTCTCTTTCACTGTGAAATTGTGGCACAGAGCCACATCCTCCCACTGCTTCTTAGTCCATTAAAATACAGATGAGAGCGTTTTACAGCCTGGGCCAACAGCAACGCCTCCCAGCTAATCCACCAACAAACACAAACATCAGATGAATTATCTGTAATGGAGAGGACTCTGTTCTGGCACCGCTGACGGAGAAATGAAACAAAACATGAGTTTATTTTGGTAAATATTTGGATTTCATTTTGATTCTGCTTTTCATGTACGTAATTAGCTGGCAAATATAGATCTGTACAGAAACCCGCGCTTTTTTATCGAGGGTGTTGGTGTCTTTAGGTGTGCTTCCAGCAGTTCTTTTCAGAACTGCTTCATGCGTTTACATTCCGAGAACTAGATATGAAGGGGGAAAGTTTCTTTGCTTTCACCATTTGAAGAGTTTGTCAACTTCAGCTTCTAAAAATGCACTTTAAGAAGAGAAATCCGCTCTCTGAATCCCCCATCCATCCATCTATCCGTGGCCAGCAGCACACTTGACAGTTTCACTGGCTCAGGAGCCAAGCAAACAATGCTGCTCTGACAAGCGAATCTCTCCCGTGTCGGAATCTCATCTACTTAAAGCACTATTTATTCAGCACACATCCTTTTAATGCTGAGTCTTGGCAACGGTGCATGAAATCCAGCACCTTAATTCCATTAGCTTGTTACTCCAATAAGTCCCAATAATCTAAACCTAACTGCAACACATACACAGACCCTGGAAATACACAAGCCATAGCTGCTCCCTCTGGGGCGTTTTTAATAACACTAATAGCCTTTAAAGGTTGATTCATTCTGCTGATATCAAAGTAAATGGCCGCATTAACCTGTTGGCTGGGACTAACTGTGGAGGAGCTCGCTATAGAGAGGAAGTAAAAACTGGTGGCAATATGAAACGCAGCAGGTTTTGGAGGATTTAATATAATTACATTACAAAGACGTAAAGATGCCACAGCTGAAGAAAGTTGTTATTCAAGCGCTTTCTCCCTCCTGCTCGCTGCTTAGTTTCCCACCATCCTGAATGAAGCGCCTTATGCTTGATCATAGTCCACACAGAGGGCTGAAGCTATTGTTGATAAGAGACTGAAGCTTCTCTTCAAATGGGGCTTAGCGAGTGTCATTCAAAGACTCTGCTCTTCATTTCAAAAGTGACTCGGCTTTTGTTAGTCAAATAGTAAAGAGGGTCCTTTAAGACCCAGATGCCCTTGGTCGGAAAGAGCAGATAAACTGGTAGAAGTGAAAGAGGCGGAAAAGAAAGATGAAAAATTTAGAGAAAAGAAGGCAGAGAGAACGTTAACGGCCCAGGAAAGATAATCTAGAGAGGCAAGAGAATGGGAAAGTAATAGGGATATTACGAGCACGGCGAAAGAGAAAGGCATGAGAAAGTGTGAGCTGGTAGGTCTGATCTTACATGAGCCGATGAGATGGGTGACGGGTGAGGAGGGGTGAGAGATAAGAGCCAAAGAGGATTAGGGCCGTGAGAACCTTTGTTGTTGTGATCAGTTAAAAGCACTGGCTCTCGACCATCCACCTGACCACTTCAGCGTGCTTACAGCAGCAAATCTGCATGTGAGGGATGAGAAGACACCTTCAGCAGCTCACCGGAGCAGACAGGCCGATGCAAAGCCATGTCCACACTGATTAGATTTCGAAAGGTTTTGACCTGACAATCTGAAAATAAAAGCACTACTTGCACCGTGAACGAAGAAAAGACCAATACTCACTGGCTGACTACTCACCATACTTTAACCCAGTATATGTTTGCCAGTTTGTTTTCCACATGTCTCGCAAGCTTAAATTACTATGTTCACACCTCATGCTCCATAAGTGATGTACAGTTGTGGGCAGACTACATTATGCATTGCAAAGAAAGGGAGAAAAATCTAATATTCATTCTTTACCAATGCAAATATCTGATTCTTTAGCAGCTGAAAACTTGCTGAACTTGTCTGCTACTGGCTGCAAACCAAAACCCTGACGTTAAAGGTGCTAAAATGCTGAGGTTAGCTGCAGAGCCATTATTGCATGTGTCCCCTTTTACATATATACATATAAATTTATTAACTTTTAATATAGAAATATATTATAGCTTTGAGATCGACAATCTTTATGCTAACAAAGCAAATAAAAGATTTGCCATTTCTCTAACAGAATCATATTGATTGCAGCATTTAAGTGGCTTTAAGACCGCAAACAGACCTTTATGTTTGGCAGTTTTCTGGAGGTAGCTATAATTTGTAATGTGTGTCATTTACAGTCGTCAATTTCCTTTAAAGGATTTCTCTATTTAATAAAACTTTAAAATGCATAATACCAGATTGTTCCCTATATCTGACATGCCAGTATTTTCCAACACATTTATTCCACTCTACATCCCGATATATGCACGGATGTTTCCATGTAGTTTCTCCAGCTGGAGAATTGATAGTTACATTGTAATGCCTACTACATTTCATGTTCACATTCATTTAGGCAAAATAAGAAAGCTATTTCAACTTACATGTAAACCATGACTAATTCATTTTTATCTACATTTTTAGCCTGGCAGGCATCAAATGCATGTCATCGTCCAGTGTGGGCTGATGCTGACTTTCCATTTTAATGCCTTTACTGGCCAATACTGATGATGATGCTTTTATAATCCTGCATCCCTGATAAAAAATCACAGAATATAGTTTAAATATATAGTTGCAAATAATGGGTGATTGGTGAAGATCTCCTCAGGTTCCTTTGACCTATGACCTCAGTATGTTGTGGTATTCTCAATACAATGTGTATCAAACGAATGAAGACAACATTAAGTAACGACAGACAGACACAAGTCTGGACATACTTGGTGAACTACATTTTTCACACTTGCTTTTTAAACAGTAAATAAGGCCTTAGAGACAGTAGAAAGCATGTTGGCAGCAACGTTGTTAGGCTGTTGGCTTAGAAATTAATGGATTTAATTGTTTTTCTACCATTTTAGCATTTTAGTATGGATGGAAGATGATTTTTTAGAGATAAATCTAATTTAAAAAATTAGGTTCAGAAGTGACACGGTCCCATTTATCTTTATAGACATTCCTTTACAGATAACAGAAAACAGACACTATAGTTTTTTCTATCATTTAATCTCATTTAAAAATCTTTTCAGGAGGTAAGAATATATACGTGTGTGTGTGTGTGTTCGTGTGTGTATTTTCTAAGAGCCATATTAGACCTGAATATATGTGTAGCTCAAGGTCTACCGGTGCCAGCCTTTTTCCAAACACCAGACACATAATTTACCTCTGCAGAAATAACATGAGTCTGGGTGGTCAAAGATGGCACCGGACAGAGCAATGAATCAGCCGCTGACCTGTTCTCTGCTTTTACAGAAACAAGTGTGTTTCCTACATTAACTCTCTCTTCCTTCTGTGCTGTATAAATAGATAAAGATTGAGTAAGAGCGAGATCACTGTGGCTAGAGGGAAGTGGGCTCTGCTGCAACAAAGAGATACAGCTGAAGGAAACTGAGATCTTGCTGGAGGGAGAACTCAGTCCGAAATGTTTCTTCTTCTGTTCCTGCTCACTTCAGTGTGAACATGTATTAGGCATAGTAAAGCGTGACCTTAAAACAGTCATGCTACATTAAAAAATGAGTAAGAAGGCAAAAAGTACAATTTGTTCCCTGCAAATGCTGTCCTGATTAAATATTGCCTGACGTATAAACCCTTGTCTGATTAGGTATTTCTCTGAAGTAGAAGGCCTCATGGGTTCACTTAACACGCTTAAGAACAAACAACAAGTTTATATCGTGTCTGGTGGTTTGTTCAAAGCACAAAAAGTCTCTGAAGGGTTTTAACTCGACCAAGGCACGCTGAGAAGTCTATTGAAATGCTAGTTTTTCTTCAGATTCATTTAATTAGTAAATTCATACATTCATTTATTAAACTCATCGTGTCAGGTTCTCAGTCCTCAGGTACAGAGACGATGTTTAGAAGTTCTGAAATGGTCTGGAGATAAAAATGAAGAAAATGAAGGTTCTAAATATGCACTGACATCAAGCTGCATCAACATTCTCACCAGCTGCTGATCCCAGTCGAAGATATGGAAATAAAGAAACAGCTTTGTTCCTGTATTACAGATAGTTATTCTTATTTTAAAAACAATAGCAGGCTTTTATTTCGTTCTGACATAACCCCGTTTGTTTTGCAAGAAGTGGTGCTTGAGTGTTAGAAAGGCTTCCATTGTGCTGTCAAAGGGAAGGCTTTGGGAATCAGAACTGTCCTCTGTCTTTGGGAATTTTACCTGTAGCATCACCTCCAGACAAAAGTCCCTCACAGTGCAGAAATATAGCAGTAAATGTTTTAAGGAGGCTTTAAATGTAACATGCAACCCCTCAAACAAATGCAGTTAGTTAATGATGCACCTTTTGGCTTTGGAAATAATGATAAATTACAGTAGGTATAAGCTAGTTCAGTGAAAATGCAAACAACTGCAGCCCAGACAAACAGAATCAGAAACAGAATTCGATTTTTGTGCCTCATACACTCTGCATCAACAAGCATCCAAAGCATGAAAGGCAGCTGTCAGCTCCTAAACCATGATTAGAAAATCACTGTTTGTGGGAGGAGTTTAAAGGGTCAGGTTTTCTCAGCAGTTTTTGCAATTTTCCCCCATGTTGATGTAAAAGTTGATCATCTGACACAGTCGAAAGCTCCAGATCAGCTGTTAAATGTGCCTTAATATTGCTGGGTCATCTTCTGTTGCGACATACTGCTGATGAAGAAAACCGTATTAAACTTTACGGTAAATGTCTGACAGACAGGATATGCAGGGTTGAAATGCAAGATCAGAGTGACCGTTTCCACACACCGTCTTCAAGACACAAGCACACAACCGTGTTACCACAGAATCCAAGAAGTCGACTACGTGGTATCAGAAGCTAGTTTCAGGTCTCGTATACACTTTCTCAATTCCCCTTGGAATAGAGGAACCTGACAAACTGCACCCTGGGATTGAAACAACCCCAACTTCATGAATTCACTCGCCGAAACCTCTGTTAGAGATGACAAGTGAAGACTCTGTGCGATGACAGTACATTGTTGCTGCACCTGTCACATCCAAACAGTAACTGACCCAGTGGTCATTAACGCCGAATGTTACTGTTGATAATATTTTGCAGCATAACTCTGTGACAGATAAGTCATCCCAGCTCCTAATTTACACTCAGACAGCACCTCACCTCTCTTCTCCCTGCTGCATAAAAAAAAATATGATTTCCACAATCATCTTCTAACAGTATGTTCAACTAGAAACCACACTGTCATACTCCCTGTGTGAAAGTGGAGATATGCAGATATCTGATTATGGGGTACAGGCTGCTAGCTGCAGTGACAGCTGTGCCACAGTGATAGGTGGGCGACACAGCAATGTTAACGTGTGATTGTATGCCAACGGGCAATATTGTCCAAAAGTTAAACTGCAGCCAACTTTTCCACACTGCCAAATGGTTGGTGGTTTTCAGGCTGTCCAAAGGATCTGAGTGGTTCAACTCGAACAAAAAATAAGTGGATTTTTCACAACTTGAGATAGTTGTTTAAGTCGTTTACATTAGAGATGCAGTTTATGCCATAATAGACCTTGTACACTGATTTACCACTGACAGGTGAAGTGTAAATTAATCCTAAATGCAAAATTCTGCTGTGAAACCTCAGGTCCTGGCTTTTATGTGGACATTACTTCGACATGTATCACCCACTTCAGTGGCAACAGCACTCCCTAACATCAGCTGACTTCCTGAGCAGGATAATGTGTCCTGCCACACTGCAAAAACTGCTCAGGAACAGCGCGAGAAACACAACAAAGAGCCCAAAGCCTCCAAATTCCATTCTGACTGACCATGTGAGTCATTGGAACAGTTCCAATCCACGAAGCCTCAACCCTGCAACCCACAGGACCCAGAGTATCTGCTGCCACCATCCAGGTGCCAGACACCACCTACAAAGGTCCTGTGTCCATGTCCTAACAGATCAGAGCTGTTTTGGAAGCACTAGCAGTACCGAAACAGTACTAAGCAGGTGGTTGTAATGTTGTGGCGCATCAGTGCATCTCTGTGGTTCAGCTGTCCATCTCCATCCTCCTCCTCCTTCCTCATCTCCTGCAGCCAGCTGTGCAGGAGCAGTGTGTGTGGGGAAGAGGAGGGCCGGCCTCCAGGGAGGCTTGGAGTGGCCACTCCATGACCAGCCTGGAAGGCACTCGGGCAGCCATGGTTGCCTTTGTCTCTCAGTCCAATCTGGCCACCTCGTCTCTCCCATCCACCCATCTCTCCCAGTGCTTCCTGCCTGCCTGTGCTCCTGCTGCCGCCTCTCACGTTACAGTAGAGCCAGGCCTCGATGGCTGTTGCTCAGAGAGCAGAGAGTCCCATCTGGACCGTGAGGGAGAGTGAAAAGAGGCAGGAGGTGGACAGAGGGAGGAAGATAGCAACGGAGCAGATGTATTTCAGACAAGGCCAAAGGCTGGTTAAATCTGAACTACCTTGATGCAGTAGTTTTTCTGTTAGTGAAGAAGAAAATTTCAAATTCAAGTGTGCATGATGTGCAAAAATAGACTATTGCAGGAATTTGTAACTTCAGTCTTTCAAGTTATGATTGTGAACTGAATGCAGGTCAAACAACTTTTTAGCCAGATTACTGTGATCCTATTGCTGTGAGACAAGTAGTGAAGATTTTTTTTGTAATTTCTTTTTGGCAAATATGCAAAAGAGACAGCTTTTCAAATATGAATATTGCCACATTTGAGATTGCAAACTGGATATCTTTAGGTTTTTGACTGTTGGTTGCATAAAACAATGACCCTGAAGATGCTGTTGCCACATGTACATTTTGATTCCTTACATCAGACACCAAGAGACAGTGATTGAAAAGCTACTTTGCAGGTTGATAGATTGCAAATTCATCCCTGGATGCAGACTCCACTGCAAGCCCTGCAGCATCAGTGTGCATCCACCCTGCATTGTTGGCGCTGGTGTTAATTTAGGGGCTGATCGACCCTCTTGTGCATTTCATCAGCACATGGCCGGTGTTTGGGGGGTGTTTAATAGCAAACCCCGCCCCGCAGGGTCGACGCTGCTACGAGAGTCCCTGCGCCACTGTCTGATGTGTACACTCCTCCACGCGACAGACGCGTGGCAACTCCAGACGAAGAAGAGAACCGGAGCGCGACACTGACGTGGGACGGTGGAAGAGTCAAACGTTATTTGGTTGTTATCACGTTATTTGGCTGTTTGCACGTTGATTGGCTGAGGACGCGGACTGGAAGCGCGGAATTCGGTGTTTTCTGTGGTTTTGAAAAAGTGCGCGATGTGTAGGCTCAAATTTGATAAATAAGAGTGCAAACTAAAACCATCTAGCGACTTAAATCGTGTCAGTTTCCCTCCTAAGCGCGTTAAATTACCTTCCTTGTAGGTATTGCGTCGTTTCACTCGTTATTCTAATCATAATTGCGCACAAAGCTCCATTCTGGAAACGTCGTACGCCCATGGGCACGTTTTGTTTCAGTAACCTCCTCCTGCTGCGTCCGGACTTGAACTGTAGGACACAAACAGTTTCCTTCTTCCTCAATACTTGCATTCGTAATTTGGTCATGAGGAGAAAGTGGGTAAATCGTTTTAAATCAGCCTCATATTTGCTGTGAGAGCGGAGCGCAGCTGCAGGGAGGAGGATCAACAAGTTGTCCGGAGCGCAGACAGAGTGACGCCGCGCCGCAGAGCGCACTGCAGCTCCGCTTTGTTTTCTGAACCTTATCTCCTGAACCCAGACTAATAGGTTGGTGACCGGGGAAAGAAGGGGGTTATACAGAGGCTTTTATTTGTTCGCTGGGCCTGAGGAATGTTTTGCTTTTTTGCAGGGGCAAAAAGAAACTTTGCAGAAACTTCAGGAAAAAAAGGCGTGCAGCTCTGATTGAGCCTTGGATGCGTTGGAAAAGTTTTGCTCTTAAAGTTTTAAGTTTCTTGCTCCTATCTTTGCAAGTCATGACCTCTGGCAGGTCTAGGTCACTCATGAACTTTGAAACTGGGTCATCAAAGTGGCACATCTGGAAATAAGTGGCAAACATGTAGAGAAGATCTTTTCCTCTAATGAAAAGTTTGAATGAACAGTAACTTATAATAAACGTCAGCTGCATGACAGTGAAGGTGAAATACACATAAAGGCAACTTTTTGAATTTAGTTTTGCAGTTTTTACTTATTCCCCTAGTTAATTGCAGTTAATTTCGTCCCATAGATTAAGGACATTAAAGATTTCAGTGGTGAGTTTAAATAAAAACAGTAATAATGTAGAAGGACTCAAAAATAACAGTTATGCATTGACAGAAGTGCAGCAGACTGAAAGTCAACTTTTTAAATTTACTTTTGTACTTTACATTCTTAAAATAAACTCATCAGGGTGAACATATGCCTAAAGCTGTTTGCTTTGTCAGTTTGGGTTAAACACAAATAGATTTTATGGGTGTCTCAGAGCAAAAATAAAGAGATGCTGTAAATTAGATCCAAAACATGAACGATTTAGGCAATAATGAGAGGAAGAAATTGTTGCATTACAGTGGTGGAGGATGTATTCAGCTCCCTTTATCAATAAAAGTAGTAGTAATGCAAAGTGAAATGACTCAAAAGTTTCAATCCTGCATTACAAGTAGAGTTGCAATTTACCTAAAGCCAACTTTTGCATTTAGTTCTGTACTTTTCCCTTACTTTTCTCCCTTAAAAATAAACTCATTTAAAATATGCCTAAAGCTGATTGTTCTCTCAATCTGGGTTAAAGACAAATAGCTTTTAAGGGCATTTCAGAAAAAAGGGGGAGATGCAGCAAATTTGTTCCCATACATGAAAGATTATGGCAGTGATTAAAGGAATAAGTTGCTGGATTTCAGTGGTGTAGGATGTATTCAGCTCTTTTACTCATAAAAAAGTAACATTAATGCAAAGTAGAATAACTCGAAAGTACACATTATCAATTACAGGAGTTTCTTTTTTTAGGAAAGAGAAATAAGGAAAAAGTACAAAACTCAATTGTTGGTTTAGTTAAAAAGTTGGTTGGAACCAAAATTACTGTATCCCTTTTTTTTCGTGCCATGCTTGAAAGCTTATGGCGATAAAGGAAGAAATGACAGGATTTGAGTGGTGGATGATGTATTTAGCCCCTTTACTTAGATACAAGTAGCAGGCGTGCAAAGCAAAACTACTCAGAAGTAACAGTCCTGCATTAAATGTGTACCTTAATTAGGTTTGTAATGTACTTAAAAAAACAAAAATCTTTACTATGCATATGCCTATTATTGATAGTTATTTTATATACAGTTGAGCAGCTTAAATCGTCCTAAATCCACACCATATTTTATAAGATCACCTTGTTTTATATGTTACATCTTAACCTGTGAAGTAACTATAGATGTCAGGTAAACACTATGGAGTTAAAAGCAGGCCTGTTTCCCTCTTATCTGTCCTGCAGAATAAAGTAGCATCAAACTGAAACACTCTAGAGGCAGACCTACCCTGCAATTGTGAGTAAATGTTAGTTACATTCCCTCAGTGGTGAGTTTGAACATTCGTCCCTGAAAGCAGCACCGGCATCAGAGTCCCGCAGAGACCCCAAACCGGTCCCCGGTGTTGTCGAGCCTCCCCGGTTCGGCCCCGCGGGTTGATCAGCTGAGAACCACCTCCGACTGACATCCCCGAAACCCCGTCTCCATGGAAACCGCCTCGGCGGCGCCGCGAGGGCTGGCTCAAGGGCTGCTGTGAATGGGGTGACGTCACGGCGCCGGCGCCAGAGAGTCTGCTCCAAGGAGCAGCGCGAGAGAGAAAGAAGGAGGAGAGGAGAGGAGAGGAGAGGAGAGGAGAGGAGAGGAGAGGAGAGGAGAGGAGAGGAGAGGAGAGGAGAGGAGAGGAGAGGAGAGGAGAGGAGAGGAGAGGGTGAGGCTGCTGCCGCCGCCGCCGCCGCCGCCGCCGCTGCTGCTGCCGGTGGTTCGTTCGGCTTTGCACCGACGTGCTCTTGCGCCAATCCATCACCTGTCTGTCAGACATCAGTCAGGGGCGAAAGGTACACATCTGCAGGAGCGAAAGGAAGAAGGGGAGAAAATGGAAAAATCCTATTGCACCAGATGTGGACACAGACTGCAGGAGCTCCAGATTATATTAGAAATGCATAAAAAAAAACACACACACACACAGGATCGTCAGACAGCTGACGGAGAAGCTGCCCGTGAATACGAACCGCGCGTAAAAACAATGGCACAGATGGTGTTTTGCTGGATTTAAAATAAAAAAAGAAAATCCTGCAAAGCATTTTTCTGATAAATTTTACTGACTAGCATTTCCGGACTCAAAAATCATCATTAATTATTACACGTTAGAGCGATTTTCATTCCCAAAGCCTTGAGCTTTTGACGAGGATCCAGTCTGCCTTGAACTGCTTTCCCTCTTGTCCATTGTAGCTTTAGGATTATTTTGGTTTTGGGGATTTCTTTGTTTCGTCATTTCAGCTGAATTGTCCTGCAAATATCTGAATAAACCAAAAACATTAAAAATCATAATCCCTTCCCCGGTTACGTAAAGTCTCAGATCCTCCCCATTTAAGCCAAAGTTTTGTACCGATCTGCTAATTTTCTCTGTTGAGGAAAAACTCACGTTGATTCATTTTCTTCAGTTTAAACCACAAAGCCAAAAATCAAGCACATCACAGCAGTCTCCAAATGCCCCGGGGGGCAATTACTTAGTGCAGTATCAAACAGCCCCCCGTCACCTCCAGCTGAAGAATGAAGCGTGTAATTCCTACAAACAAATGGCTCATTCAGAAAACATTAAAGTGTCAATTGTAGTTAATCACCTCTTCACGTGTTCAGATATGAAAGGACATTTGTAGGCCAACTCGAAATGCACTTTGACATACAATACACCCAGGTGGCGACCATGCAGGGGCGCGCAAAGTTGCTCTTTTGCGCAAAAATACGCATCTACAACGGAGATGCAGTGCGCACAGTAGACGTTAACTTACTATAAGACAACTGTGATCACAGATTCACTGAAGTTACCATCAACTAACCATTTATTCACCTTCTGATCAGCGCTGTTATGCATCATGTCTACTGCAGTTCAAATGTGAAAATACACTTTATAGTGGTGAATTTGGACAACAATTAATCATAGGAATTCTGCATTTCTGCCACTTCATAAAGTCATAAAGATCTCCAAACTTAAGTCCTGCACAGATGCGTATTTTCTCCCCTCAATTGTGCGTAAAAAGCTAATTTTTTCCTGACCATTTTCTTGGTGGAAGCTGTTTTGATTTGCCACTCAAACATCTTCCTGACCGAGGCTCTCTCAGTTTGCTGTTCAGTCTCAGAAACCGGTCCGGGCTGGTGTGAATTAAGAATCATCAGGCGCGCCTGATATGGTTCCCCATCATCACCGCTCCACACCTTCAAAAAACACATCACCTGAATGTGTTGGATGCTTGGCTGATTAGGGATAGAATGCTCTGCCAGTAACTTTTTTTTCAGAAAGGAACTCTTGCACTGTCCCATGCATGTTATATTTTTTATTCAGAATGCTTCTGACTTTTAAATATACATTCCCAAATACACTGATCTTCATTACAGGATTTTAGAATCAGATTTAAAACGTGCAGGCAAAGGTTCAAACGTGGGTTCACGTCT
This sequence comes from Amphiprion ocellaris, assembly GCF_022539595.1. Lineage (NCBI taxonomy): Eukaryota > Metazoa > Chordata > Actinopteri > Pomacentridae > Amphiprion > Amphiprion ocellaris. The sequence goes on from NC_072785.1 coordinate 14,104,029, forward strand.
TGCCATTGTCAACTGACATCCATGGAAACCATTAATTTTCTTGATCAGAAACAGGTAAGGGCTTAATTTTCCAAATTGCCCACCGGAGCTGCTGAAGCGCCCTCTGGGTTCCGCCTCCAACATGCGTTGCCACTGGTAACGCGGCGGGAAAGGGGCGGGATCTGAGCGAGAAGAGCTAATAGGAGGGCCGAGAGGCGTTGAGTGACGTTTAACCTGCTTCCAATGAACGCGTTTGACCCGCCCGTGTCGCATGCCCAGCCTGCTGCCTATATAAAGCAACACTGACAGCTAGGTAATCCAGTCTGATCGCCGATCGTCTGGCAGAAATAGGACTTAAAAGAAGCGAGATATCGACACAAGCGTTAAAAAAACCCTCCTCTCGTCGCTTTAACTTAACACTGACAAAAACAACAAAATGAAAGCAATAAGCCCAGTGCGATCCTTCCGGAAAAGCAACGCGAATCTATCAGAGCACTCCTTGGGAATCTCTCGGAGCAAGACCCCGGTGGATGACCCGCTCAGCCTGCTGTACAACATGAACGACTGCTACTCCAAGCTGAAGGAGCTGGTGCCGAGCATCCCCCAGAACAAGAACGTCAGCAAGATGGAAATCCTGCAGCATGTCATCGACTACATCCTGGACCTGCAGATCGCGCTGGACTCCAGTGTCGCACTAACCAGCCTGCATCACCCTACGCGGCCGGGGCAGACTCCATCCAGGACCCCTCTGACCACCCTCAACACAGATATCAGCATCCTGTCATTACAGGTAATTACACCGTAGCTGAGCGCGCATCCGAGCTGGACAACGATCAGTCTGGTGTGTTTGTGAAACATGTTTAGTGGCTTTTTTTGATTATTATTATTGTTTGTCGTGCGCATAAGCAGTGCGCTTTTTGTAGCCTATGCGTAACTCGCACAAAATGGCTTGTTGGAGAAGGAAAATGGCATGTTTTTCTTCTTCTTCTTCTTCTCTTTCTTCCTTTTGTTCAGAATCAAGATGAGGAAGAGATTCGACCTACATACATAACAGTGTTGCAAACTGCCAGACACCTCGATCGGATGCTGCGTAAAAGAATTAACATTTGGTCTGTTTGTTTGTTTGTTTTCAGTCCCCGGAGTTGCCATCAGAGCTGATGACAGATGACAGCCGGACTCTGCATCGTTAAAGCGGTAAGTAGGCTGTCCTCATGTCTGCTGCTGCATTCTGTCCAGGGCTTTTAGGCTCCGCTACAGCCTGTCTCCCAGTCTGCTGGAGCAGAATGGGCTAGAATTACCATTTACCAATCCATTTGTTCCCTCGCTAATGTCGTCTCAACGTCGCCGTAATGGTCCCAATATGTTTTGTGTGTGTGCATGAGAATGCGCTGCGACACTGGGGCGTCAGTTATGACAAGGGGACGGGCCAGTCAATATCTGGATCACATTTATCTCAAATTTAAAAACAAAACAAAACAAAAAAAGATGGGACTTTACTGTGTCAGGCAAAAAAGATGACCCAGATTATTCTCATCTGTGTCCAAAGATGTTCAGGTGCCAGATTTTTATTATGTTTTTTCTGCAGTGGAGTTTAGGATATTCGCTCCAGGCTGCCTTTGGTTTACTGTATATAAGTAGCAGTCGTCAGGGTTGTATTAGACCCTCTTGTGTCTATAATGAAGAGCATCTGCAACAGGAAAATAATGGCTGTTTGGATTACTGCTACTACGATGTCTGCACATAATTGGTACAAGAAGTGGGTAGGCGCCAGCTGAGCGGCAATTACGCTGATTCTTCCCCAGATTGTAGGCTGAAGTTGTGCGAAAAGTGTGTGTGTGTGTGTGTGTGTGTGTGTGTGTGTGTGTGTGTGTGTGTGTGTGTGTGTGTGTGCGTGTGTGTGCGTGTGTGTGCGTGCGCCTCCTCCTCCTCCTCACACCCCTCCTCCCTCCTTTCCCTCTCTATGTGTGTGTACATCTGGAGCGCAGCGTTTGCTTAGTATTGGGAGTGTTTGGTTAAATGTTAAAAACTGCGGCTTCCTCCCTGGCGCCAGTCTGTCCGGATCTCTGCCCTGTTTGCATTTTCTAAACACGCCTCTCTTTCTCAATCTTTTGCAGGTGTTTGGTCAAGAAGCAAAACACACACACACACATACACACGTACAGGACCTGGGGAGCAGGACTTTCCCCCCTTCTCTCTCTCCAAAACCCCTCCAAGCCTCTGTCCTCCAGGCCTGGATTTTTTTTTTCTTTTTTTGACTTTTCTGACGCTGAAATCAAGAGACTTTTTTTTTTTTTTGCTTATAATGGGACAATCTTATGTGATGTGTTTTCTGTTTGGACACTTCATTATTATTTAACTTAAGACTTTTTTATTATTATTTGTGGGTCCTTTCTGGAAAATGGAAGGCGCGTTATATTCCCGACAGCGGGAGGAAAAACGAGATTATTGTCACAAGGATTATTCCCTCCCCCTGTCCTCTCCTCACGCCCCCCCTTGTCTCTCTCTCTCCTCGTTGAAGTCTTCGCTTTTTTGCGGAGGTGGGAACGTGAATAGAACAGACAACTTTGGTTAGTTACTGTAAAAAGTTTAGTCTTGTCTTGTCAGAATTGTTGGCACATGAAGGACTGGACGTTGTTTAAAGAGGAAAAAAAAACGTTGAAATGAAAGAATGAAACCTTGTGAACTCCCAGTCGGGAGTTTATCTTGTATAGTTGCAGGAATTTGACACTTCTGCAAAAGTGTAATGTTGTACTTAATTATGCTGAAACTTTTTATAAAAGTAATGTAAATTGTACCTTTTTATACAAAATAAATCAAAAACGCAAGCTGAACATGTTTCATTTGGGGGAAGAGCCACTACAGATCTGGGGATGTGTGGTTTTGGGGGGGGATGAATGTGTGAATACATTAAACCGGTGCGTAAAAATCAGTTACCCAGCTGTGCGTCCAGCTGACTCTCTCCTGTTATTATGGAGAACATGTGAGGCACTTCACAACAAATCCCACAACAAAGTGTCCTTATCAGACCTGCAGTATGTGACCTATAATGGTGCAAAACACCGCGTCAACATTTCCCCAAGGCAAACACGACCTGGAGGCGCACGGTTGCATAAAAGCGTATTTAGGGCGCACTGACTGACTGCACTTTTACTTTCTCACATGCTATGTAAAGTAAATAGGATTACATGGTTTAAAGTGGCAGTCTGAGTCATTTAAGCACTGTGCAGAGACTATGTAGCTCTAAATGGTTGGCAACTGTGGAAAGTTGAGGTGAAATTGGATGCGTGATGCGTTACTGATTCTATAATGTTAAATTTACTGCTTGGCAGGAATTGTTTTTGTATTAATTTTGGACATTTTTAAATTTGGGAAAGGCCTGTGCTGCTTTTAGTTGTTAAAGGTTGCCAGTTGCATCTCAAATTTGACAGCGCTGGCGCGTAAAATTTGGCATCATCAGCCACATGAAATTGCCGATGAAAAATGAGCAGTTGATATAAAAGTCAGTCAAAAGATGGAGGGATGTACTTACTGATCCAGGTGCCGAGACACCTGAGGGAGTTCAACATCACCAAGCCCAGCGGAAGTCTTGAAGTGCCACCCGGTCAATCCTGTATAGTCGAGAAGGCATCAAAGGGCTAAAGTGACTGAGGGTAAAAAGGGCAGAGGGGGGTTAATATGGGCCGCTGGGTGTCATAATTAGTATCATGCAGTGAAAAGCCATCACCTCCTTTACAGTGCAGCATGGTTTCTCAAATATTGTCATACCACCAACTAATCTGTGGAGCCACATTTGATTACTTTGCCCCGAGGACCACTTTGCTGGAGCTTTCTTGATCAGCTGTGGGGAAACAAATCACTTTTTACATGATACAACACGCAAAAAAAAATAAAAATAAAAATGAGAATATTACATACGATTGTCAGTTAAGACTGTTACAGTTAAATAAAAAAAGTGCCTTAAAATACTCCTTGAAGGTTTCTATACAGATCCCCGAAACCCACTTTGGGGCTGAAGCTGTTAGTCCTCAGTAGTTTATCATAGTGACAGGCAGAGTCCATACAACGAGCCAGCAGCACGTTCGCATGGAGAGTGCGCCATCTATCGGTTAAAATAAATGCTGCCAGTGACTACCTCCCTTTGCCTGTCACCCTTTTAAACTAAAGGATAAAATACGAAGCTGTTGAAAATGTAAAAACAAACAACACACCTTTGGTTAGCACTGCACAAATAGCAGATTTTCCTGCAAGAAAATGCATCAGACTAATTTTAAGGGTCCACACGGCAAGATATTTATTGATTCACGCTTTCACCAGGTACTTTGGAAAAGACAAACACCGCTTTGGAATCTAGTTCATGCACTTCTTCTATCACACAATCTACCAACACCGTACTGCACCACCGTCTACGTAGATTTCATCTATTTGAAGTGTTTTAACTACAAACAGCACTGCATGATACGCTTTGGAGACACAAGACTTCAGTAACGTTGCTAAGATCTTCCAGTCGTGACTACCTTTTCTCAAACACATTATTATGTAAGGATTTCTTCCTTCACTAAACACACAAATTTCACACAACTGCACCACATCCACATGGGAGATAAATTACACTGACTATCCAAACACGAGATGACTAAAGTTTTTGTAACATAAGAGAAATCGACTCTGATTTGACCTGACTGAAATGTTTTTGGTAACATTAACTTTCAAAGTGTAACTATGAATGTATCACACGTCCTTTATACAGAGGTGATTTTTTTTCTTACCTACCTACTATTTTAATCTTTTAGATGCACTACCCTTAAATTACAGCAACACTTTCAACATTTTCAGAACACTGATAGATACTCTAATTCTTTGGAACACATCACAACATCAGCAGTACAACTGTGCTACCAACAACATCAACAACAACAGCCTACATGACCCTTCTTAGAATAACGAACACATATGGCTTCTCAGAGGACACTCTCCCGCTCGTCTCCCAGACTGATGGTGCGCAGGTTCTGGTTGTGGTGGATGGTGGCAGCCGTGGTGTTGGCAGTACTGCTGCCAGGGGTGATGATGACAGCTGGCGAGATGATGCTGGAGGAGGAGGAGGAGGAGGAGGTGGTGGTGGACTCTGTGCCTGTGATGTTAGCCTGGTGCTGATGGCTGTTGTTGGTGTTAGTGTTGGTGTCGGTAGGGCTGCTGGTGTTGTTATTAAGGGTGGTGTTACTGACGGTGCGGTTGAGGTTGCTGACCCCGCTGGACGGCCACCCCTCATCTGGGCTGCTGGCCATTAGGCTGGCTTCGGACGGAGCCTCGGAGCAGATGGACATGCGGGCCACAGGGGCGTCCTGTAGGCTGCTGGGGAGGAGGCCTCTCTTCTTCACCAACCCCTCCAGCTCCAGTTCAATCAGACTGGGCTTCAGGGCTTCTCTCGCTCTGTCGGTGTCTCCTTCGGCCTCCTCCAGGGAGCGGTCTGAGGAACTGTCACTGGAGCGCATCCCTGAATCGGACGAGTCCTTCTTATCCAAGAGGATTTCGGTGAGGAAGCCAGGCTTGGTCAAAAGCCCAGTGGGCTGGGAGCCTCCTTGGGAAGACAGAGCATCAGCTCTTGCCTCTTTGTGGAGGAGAGGTGTGGTGGTGTCAGCTTCTTCTGGGCCTGAGTCTTCATCATTGGGCAGCTTGTGATAGTATGATCCCGCTGCCTTCTTTCTGCAGCCTGGGGTCCTGGAAGATGAGCTGTGGTCTAGCTTCTCATCCTCTTCACTGATGGGGTCTAGAGGCTGAGCATCGGTCCCTGAGGCAAAATCTGTGGCATCGCTACTCTTGGAGCCTCTCTTGGTGAAGGACTTGCGGCTGTCTTGGTCAGCTCCTTCCTTGGCCTGAGGAGAGGGAAGCGGATTCAATGAGGAGAACATAAAAATATGCAGTATCCTGTGCTGTTTGCCTCTGAGAGGCCTCTCAAGAGGGGATTCCTCTTGCTACCTTTAGTGCCAAGAGAAACAAAGGGTAAAGCCAATAATTAAAAAACGCAAGAAGCAGCAATCTCCACTTTCCTAGCTCAGACTAAGATTCTTGCTGTTACACAGGCCGGAGAAATTCAACTTTTAAACACACAAGTTTTAGAACATACAGATTGACCTCAGAACCGCATCTACACAAGTTAATGACAACAGTTAACCACATGGTTCTTTCCTGTAATCTGACTTTGGGGGTTTATTGGACTGAACTCTTTCTGTCATTACTGATATGACGATAAAAACATGACAGTGTACTTGTGACTGTCCACCCACCCCTTTGTCCTCTGAGCTGGCAGCCTGAAGGAACTGTCCAGGGTGGGGCTGTACGGGCCTCTCTCCCCCACTGCCGGACATCTCCAGCTGGGCCATCTGAGCGATGTACTCCCTGTAGGCATCACGATACTCAGCCTGCTGCTTGTCTGTCAGCTTGCAGATGTCATTAGAGGATTCCTGGGAGTTTAGGCTGGACATGCTTGAAGTGCGGTGATTTGCCACCTGACAAGATGAGAAAAAAGTTGGGATGGTGTGCAAAGATGCTCCTGAGTTTGATGAAAAATATGATTATGTCACCAACTTCATAGTGAGCGTGTTATATAGATGTGAGGTGTTAACCCTGAAGGCAAGACACCTAAATATAAAAATAAATATGGCATTTACTAAAATATTGTGCTATAATTACTTCGCGAACAAGGAAATATTCAGCATATGGCAATTGGATAAAGTGAAACAAGTTAGTGGCAAAGAGTGGAGATGGAGTGGCAGTGAGAGCTGTGCTGTATTTTCAGTGTTGAATTTATATTTGAAACAAATCACAAAGTGAGATCATATAAAATAGCAACAGAGCCAGCTGTCTACGTGTGAGTGTTTGCTCGTGTCTCGGAGATTTTGCAAATAGGGAATAAGGAAGGTGGAAATCATGAACATGGGGCCCCTTGACACCTTTAGGTGTTTTGCCTTGTTTGTGTGTATTTTTAATTCTGCCAAATTCAAGAGCACCATAGGCTTCCTCTGCCGTGCACTTTCCTCACTTAAAACCACATTAATGTGAAACTACTGAGACCACCAGCACACTGTTTTGATGCATGTGGACACACGGCTATTTGACAGTTTGGGGTGTGATCTTTCAGTGGCATTTGCAAGTGTTGCATGTTCACACTTAAGCTTCAAGGAGCAACTTTAATAGTTTTTATCTCTTTTGCACATCTGTATGTGTGAACATGATGGGACTGTTTGTCCGATTACATCAGCTGCTGTGGTATATGTAAACCAAGCTCCTGACAGAAAGACTGACCGGCCAGTGCGAGTTGTTGTTGTTGCGTCTCGGTGGCTCCTCCAGCCCCACTCCACTGAGCTCCTCGAAGCTGAGGTTGAGGCTGAAGGTCGCTGCTTCGTGCTGGGCTCCTCCTGAGCGTCTGGTGGGCTCCCCGTGGTGCACGCTGCTGCCCTGCTCGCTAGCAGCTCGAGATTCATCCTGCAGCATGGCCTGGCTTTCAGCATGCCGTTGTTCCATCACCTTATAAAATACACCACAGTTCAATATATTAGATATACTGATACATTTAGCTTTGGCTGAGGGACACTGTTAACTGTAAACATGTTTTCTCAAAGCACGTGACATACTAAACAAGCATGTAAACAGCACCAACAATAAAAGCATGGGCTTATGAAAGGAGAATTGAGAGCCGGTTCTTAAGTAAAGCTATTCAGCTGTGCCATCCTCCCCGACAATAACCTCCCTTCATCCACATATCAGTCAGCCATCTTGAACCAGATGGATGTGCTGGCTGCATCTTGGCAACACAACACTGGTTTTTACATGGAGCCATAAGGCCGCTGCACTTTCCAGCTGCTTCTATGCGAGCTCTGCATCGGATCTCCGGTAAAACACAACCAATCTGGGGCACTGCTTAGGCATTAGGATCACAGACCGACATTTGATGAAGTGGAGCTGGCTACACGTGTAAGTGATTTCAGCCCCGGTTCAGCTGACTGGACTCCTGGCTGACTGACGAGCGGCCTTCTTGTAATACGGATAATAAAATCTCTATCCCAATATCGTAGTGCAGCACAAGATGGCTTATTACGAGATGCTGTCTTGCTTCGTTGTGGAATAAACCAGAGCCGACGTATATCAACAGAAGGGCACTGGCAAAGCTAAGTGTCTGCAAAGTATCACACAGTGAGGAGAACGTATGCTATTGAGAACAGACTGTACTTCAGGTCTTTACTCTAGAGTAGTGTCTTGTAACAAAACAAAAACTTTCCATTCCAGTCCAGTTCTAAAATGATATATTACACAGTCTCACCATTCCCCTGAAGAGCTGCCAGTCGCCAAAGTTCATCTCCATCTCTTTCTTCAGCTCATCCAGGTTGCAATGAGTAAGCACCCGACCATTTATATTAGCCTGCAATTGACAGAAGAGGGACCAACTGGTTTGTTCACAAATTAATTAAATTCATGAATGTACCAAATAAACACATTCAAGTGTAGAGACAGAGTGGAGAAAGCTGTGAGGACAAAAAAGCCACACAAAGACTATGAAGAGAAAATGTTCATTGACTGTCCAAATAACTGGTAGAGCAAAAATTATTGGTATATTCATTTAAATCATTCTGAAAGTTAAACAGTCATACCTTCTTGATAGTGGAAGTGTACTGAGACAGCATGTTGGGGTCGATTCCATCAATCTGTCTGAGACGCTCACACACTGCATCCGTGTTCAGCGAGCTGAGCAGGACTGCAGGACAGATCTACACAATATCACACATTGACATTTAATTAGAATGTAAACAACATATTCAGTGAGTTTTTCATGAGTAAAGGCTACCAGGGTAAACTCACACACACACTCCGTTAGAGCAACTCATCACTCCTAACACATTGATTAGGGCAAATCGAGCAACAATTCCTGGCAAGGAGACGTGCAGGCCTGTTACTGCGAGGCACACAGAGGTGCAAAACCACAATCCTACACAGTAATTCTCCCTATCAGTCACACAGTGTAAGTGTAAAAGTAAACAAAACTGCCAACCTATCCAAATACACTGTTACCTGCTCTTATTCTTTTCTCTCGGTGTATATATAAGCACATGAAGTGTGTGCACAACACTTGAGGGTTGGAGTCTGCGAGCCGCCGCTGAGCCGAGCCGTGATGACGCGGCCGCCGCAGTCGAGCAGCTACGAGGCTTGATGTGACTAATACCAGTTGCCTGTTGATGCTGTCTAAGGCCTCACAGACAGGCAGCATGCCACACGCTGGCACAAGAACCAAACAAACCTCATCCACCCTCCTTTATCCCATTCCCCTCCCTTTTCTCACTCACCCCTCTCACTCTGGCTCTGCTTGTCTTTGAGACAAGCAAAGTTCTCGTTCCTTCCTTCTTTTTCTCCCTGCCTCCCTTCCTTCCTTCCTCTCACATTCCTTCCCACTCAGCCTCCTGCATTGACCTTCTGCTCTCTTTTCCATCACTCTCTTTCTCTCTCCCTCATCTTTTACTTCTGCTCCACCCGGCTATTAACACTATTAAGACATGGCTTCACACTAAGCCCCCCGGCTTTGTTTCTGGTTTCGAGGGAGAGAAGAGCAGAGCTTAGCCGGACTGTGAGTGGTTGTTAGACAAAAAAATAATCAGCTCTTACAATACAGTACACAAGAGCAGGTGCCAACTTTCTGTAATGGAGGAGATGAAGACCAGCGCTCAGGGAGTTTAACTACTGTTCACATCCACACAACTGAGGTGTTACTAAAGGATGAATCTATGTTAGTGAATCTAACAACTACTGCAGGACCTTAAGTTGTGTTTTGCATTGCATTCAACATAATGTGTCTGAAAAATAACTCTTTCTACAGCATGCTGGGTAGTAATGAACCAATGTGTTAGAGGTGAGGTAGGGATAGGTCGATGGAGAAAAAGGCTGAATGTGGAGATGAAGGTAGCCATGAATTCAAAGGAGTACCTGCTTTAATTTGTAAGGCACCGACTTTAAATGCTTGATAAGGAGACAAAAAAAAAGCAGACAGACAAGTAGTCAGACAAAAATACGCACAGACATTTATAACACCATGAATCCAGAACTGTACCTGTAAAAAAAACCACACACAAGGTGGGGAGGTAGAAGTTTACACAGAAGACAAGACGGACTAGCAGAGAGACAGTAGCACACATGTTGAACTCATCATCAGGGGACAAGAGAGACATTGACAACAGCGCAGACATTTATCTATCTCACAGCAGGGGAAGAGACAGCTCCTCAACAGCAGCAACACAGCCAGCCAACGCCATCAGCCTGGAAAAGAAGAGGCTATTGGAAGTAGAATTATTAGACAAGGAGATTTTGTTTTCACTGGAGTCGGCTGGCTTTTTACTGCCATAATCTTTGCAGACAGAAAGGATTGCGGAGGACACAGAGACAGAGAGAAAGACCCACCGAGAGAATGAGACATCTCTCACTCTGCGCAGAAAAAGCAGAAGTTTCAATTCAGGAAAGGCCTTGAATGCAGCTCCTTGATTCAGACAGCAAGCGCGTCTTCTAAGAAAAGTGAGTGAGGGCATGAATATCTGCGGGTGTGTCTGCTTGTGTGTCTGTGTGTTTGTGTGAACCCTCCCAGTGTGTGTGTGATAAGACTGTAATTACAGCTGGGCTGAGCTCAGGGCAGAAGGATGGGGAAGAGGAAACAGAGCTCTGTGAGGGAGGAAGCGTCTTGGTAAGGAGATAAGCTCTACCAGCACTGGGCTCATTGTCAGTGTATGTGTGCGTGTTGCCAGCCCCAACAGTTGCTCTGATGATAATCCCAGCAGCCAGAGGAATCCATACTCGCACTTACATCAGCGAGGCAATTACACCGGGCTAGGCCTGCTTACATATCCAAAGAGTCTCACACAAATGTACACATACACATTTGCAGATTTGGAGGAATACAGTCGTACGTGAGGACTATACAGACGGATTAAGCATGAACCATAAAGAGGATGAAAATGTGAAAATATATACTGACTAGGTAAGAGAAGGAGGATGATATGAAGAACAAAATAGGTATAAAAATTCAAGACAGTGATGAAGGTATAATGGACAGGATTTTTAAATAATTAAAGATGCAAAAATACAGACAGATCAGAGATTGTAGGAAGGAACATTACACTGTAATCTATATTTAAATCTTTCATAAAGCTCCTCTAAATGCTTGCTGGCAGGGCCCTGATAAGTGGCTTTGTGGAGCAGAAATCTCCTGAGTAGTGTTATCATCAAATTGTTCTAATAGTGGCTGCTTTCTCCTGAAATGTGTGAATATCTGGATGTAGAGGTTCAGTTCTTTTCAGTGCAACTTCATGCTTTCTTGATGTAACAGCACTTTTACATCCATTTTTTTGTATAAGAAAACCAAAGCATCACACATGCTGTCCACTAGATAAACTCAGCAAACTCAGATAAAAGTCAGCAGTTTTTGATTGAGCACGTCGCACATGTGCAGGAATCTTTTGAAGTAAAATTAATTTATAAGAGAATGTGAACTTGTACTGTGCCCACACTAAAATCAACTTCCTTCAACATTTAATGCCTACAACTAAATGCCGCTTTTAATCATTAGTGGGGGGTCGCAGTCACACCGGATGCAGCTGAAGTATTTTAGCATTCTGCCGCAGAAGGTGCAGAAGACCAAGTAATAGGTGATATTTATTCTCTTGGTTTTTGTAAACCACAACAACAAAATAAGCTGCCTGTCAAACATACAGACATGCATTTTAGGGATGCAACATAAAAAATGAGGTTTAGGTATCAGGCCAACAGGCAGATGAGGGACTAGTTGCATATTTGCATTAATGCTGTGTTCCACAGCCATGTATAGATGTGCTAATACGTCTACTGATATTAGTTGGGTTACCATGGTGGAGTCAGAGGGACACGAGGGGAGGCCTTCTCTGGCATCCTCTGCAATAACATCCTAATATGGGTGCAGAATGGAGACAGGGATTGCATAGGGAAAAAAGGTTAATAAAGGTTGGGTTCGTGATCATGCGATTTACGGAATAAGCTTTGACTCCGCTGGGGTCAGGAGCTGGACTGTGGCTGAGCACACAGTTGGTAGAAAATGGGAGATATTAAAACACGGGGAGTTGATGAAATAATGTAAAGTTAAAACATATGCCATCAGAATAAAGACAGCGAGACAGAATGATATTGGAAAATAGGTACATGAGAGAAAAGGAAGTGTTGAAAAAGAAAAGGAGGTCAGAGTTTGTGGTTTGTTAACGCAGCAGACTGACACAATGGACTTGTTAGGTTAACCATTGAGTGGTACAAAAGCCCTACATCCTGAACCTGAGACCTTATATGTTTATTTATATTAATTTATAGAATAAGGCCTCCCTTACAGCTAGGAAGCACTGCTCAAATTAATTTAGATGACAGACAAACCATGAGAGCAATAACGACTACTTAAACTGTCAATCAGTCTAAGCACGCAATGTTGTCGCATAAACTTAATACTACTAACACTAGCATATCTGCTGCTGTAATCACCCTGTGTGAGATGAAAGCAAATGTAATGGACCTAGTGCTTCTTTTTTACTTACAAGTCCATTGGTGTCCTGGGGTTGACCGGATGGTTTAACGGAGGGGCGCGAGGATGAGGGGAGATGGTGGGAGTAATGCCGTGGCAGGTGATACACATGATGGGGGAAATAAGGCTATGAGGGGAGAAGGAAAGAATGTGGGGGAGGCAGATGGGGAGAGGAGAGAAGGGGAGGTAAAACAACATACAAATCATAAAATAATATGAGGGAGCTCATGCACACATAAAACAAAATGTTGTGGGGAAAATGTAATTGCTATATTGTACACACGTTTACCTCCTGAGTGGCTCAATTTTTCAATAACATGCGGAGAACTGAGCAGCTAGAACCAGAAAGATCCTTTCTGGTTGTTTGCGGTTGTAGCCACTGTTACGATAGTGGCTGCAAATTCCAGTTTCATTTCATGTAGTGCAGATACTGACCATAAAATACTTTTTTTTTGATTACCAAGAAGATGGCATTTTCACCTGAGGAGTTGGTAGAGGACTGCTTATCTTTACATAAGTCCCTGTTATATCTCACCCGGTTGTAGAAGGGGTGCTGAGGGCCAGTCATTCCACTGAAGTAGGCACTGTGGGGTTGAGGAGGTAGGGATCCGGCAAAGGAACCTGTTGGGGAGCAGGCAGTTGAGTGCTGGCCGTAACCTGACTGGGGACGGGGCACTGCTTCTTGCAGGGGCATTGTGGGATAAGTCACTCCTCCTATGTGCATCTGTTCCCTGGCCGCACGAACATCTAAGAGAGGGCAGAGTCGAGGGAATAAGAACAACAGAAGAAAAGAGAAGGAAGTGTTTATCTGAGATGCTGATGATCTTGTGCTGGCGATGACTATAAAGACCCTTCAGATCCACCCACGCATCAATAATTTAGCTTTATTTCATCTTCTCTTGGGATTTCAGACAGTTGTGAGTCCAAAGAGAAAAAATCATATCAAACAGCTGATGAATACAAGAGCAAAATTCCTTTTGCTCTCAAAACACTGCAGGGAATACAAGAAGAACATTGTTTCTGAACATGTTCTCCTTATCCAAAATAGATGACAATCAAACAACTAAATACTGAGAAAATGGGCGCAGATGTTACGAATACAACGACCTTCAACTGTGAATTCCATTCTCACTTTGATTTCTATTACTCTGTTTACTCACAAACAGCAGGCGTGCTGATATTCTGTTTTCCAAATTATATGTCAGCCACGTGATGATTCTGGCACATGTAGCCCCTTGCTGTCCCTGACAAATAAATTCACCCATGTAAACAAACAAAGCAGACCATGTGAACTCGTAGACATTATCTCACAAGTACTTTGCCACAATTGTTTTCACATAAATCTATTTGACTTCGAGAGAAGTCGAGCAGGAGCTAAGTAAGGAGCTTTGGTAAAACCTCCCAAATTAAAGTTAAATAAGCCCAAAGACAGAACAGAGTGGCTCTGTGTGGCTGGCAAGAAAGTAAGAACCAGAAACAGAAGCAGGCACCAGAATGTCTCCTGGTTATACAAGTGGCTGCTGAATGACACGCTGAGTGAGACCCAATCCAGCCTGTGAACACAATGGGGGCCTTATGATGTGAGTCAGGCTCATGGGCGGGTATCACTGACAGCACTGCCCACTGGCTGGCCACAGGACACTGGGCACCAAGTACCAACTGGTCACAGAGGGAGTGGAGGGAGCGGGATGACTGGGTAGAAGCATTGGTCACCTTCCGCTCCCTGTGGACACGTGTGAAGGTGAAGACGCCTACACACTTTTGAGCGCACACACACAAATAAACACATGCTCAATGGATACGTACAGCGCGCACACCTACACACTTTTAGGAAAGGAGTGCTGTACTTACAGACTGGACGTCTGCTTGTGGAACTTGGTCAGCTGTGGCCTCCATGACTCAAAGTTGGCTCAATGGAACAGACTTTCTGTGTGTGCGAGTGTGTGTTTTCTGTGGTCTCATAACACTATGATGCAGCAGCTTCACACTAGGCGTCATTGACACTCCTGTATGGGCTGAATGGACGCTGACGCATGGTAGCAAAAGTACAGCGCCACTCTGCTGGCTTACAGTTATACTGATGCACTATTACGTCACCGTAACTACAAACTGTGAAATTTGGTACTGTGCTACAGGCAGATTGGTGACAGCGAGTGAAAATATTGTCCTGATTTCACAGTGCTGTAGTGAAAACCTGCTCGACATTTGATTGTATGGAAATGAGAAGCATGCTGTGGGTTATTGAGAGCCCCGGCAGTGGGCGATTTTAGAGCAAACCCTGCTGCAGTGCTATGCGTAATGTCACTGCCAAATGAGCTGGCACTGAATTCAACAAATCAAATAGAGGATAGTTCTCCATTTCTCCATGCTATTGTATACTGTTGCTGATTTGGTAAATTTTTTGTCACATGATACCATACATACGCCAATAGAGCAAGTTTCTTTTGCTGAGGAAGGCCTTAAAGAGGTGGCTGAAAGCTTCAGAGGAAACAACAGAGTTGGATTAATTACTTTTGTGAAGCTGCTGTTTCAAAGTTCAAGAATAAACTTTTTATGCTCCTCATTCACAGTTCTCAAATCTCTACTATATAAAATACATTTTGACATAGCAGACAGGGCTCTTAAACACCATCCTACAACACCAAATGAGGGAAAATCTTTTTGGAAGAATGTTAATCCCTGCAGCAAAGCCCAGAGACTTGTAGAATCCATGCCAAGGAGCACTTTCAGTTGATTTTTCCTTCAATTTTCCAACTATCTGCAAAATATACTGATCATTTATGGACCTGCTATGATCTCCCTGAGTTTGGGGTCCAGGTTGACGGTGCAGGGCAGAAACATCTCCACGTCTCTGGCAGTAAGAACAGGTGTCCGGGAGGAGAGGAACACCTCGAAGCTACGGATGTCTCCATCGATCTCCAGCAGAGGCTCCACATCTTTAGTGGTGGGGATGTTCTTGGAGATTCTTTAGAGCAGAAAGACAAAAAGAAAGAGTTTTTTTTCAGTACACATTTTGTGAGGACACTTATCAAGTTTACTAATCCAAAATATTAATTGTAAAGATTTGGAGATCAATAATATTTATGTGTCAAATCTTCAGATTCTGTAGAAAACGTACAATGAAAATAAGTCACATTTTGATTGGCATTTACAACTCTTCTGGAAACCCAAAGATAATGCAATATTCTGTGATGCCTTATTGACATATGTCGCAAATATCCCGACACGCCAGTTTACCCTTAATTCTGACTTGTGCATTCAAAGCGGAAAACACAAGGTTTTACATTCGGATGAAAAAAGAAAAGAGGAAATAGCAAGCTGCACTGTTAAGATAGAAAAGATATGCCAACGGTCATCATCATCATGAGAGCAGAGAGATAACTGGATTTAGAGAAGGCAAGATAGTCAAAGGGGGGATGTTTGAGGACAGATAGAGTGAGGGATGTTATCTGTTCTCAGCAGAGGAGGAAACCTGAGAAGATGACAATCAGGGTAATTTAGCAAGCAGCAGACGGAAGCACGTCATGATGCGCTGCGACGGTTCGCATGATGTTTGTTATCGCAGGCCCTAAGTAAACACCATGTTTGGAGATTGTTCCATTACTGTGTGATATCGTTTTTCCTGTTTATACTTCAGAAAAAAACACTATGTATCATATTAATAACATCAGGTTAGAATAATTTCTAGACATTGTGTTTAATTAATGGAATACTGTATTTAACCACCCATCACTCCAAAACTGCACAAACTCTGGAACAAACTAATGCTTTAACCGGTAGTTCAGAGGTAGCAACATGCCTGAAATGATGGAAACGGAGTATGAATACTGAAATGCTTTGAGGTGGGAAATCTAATTTCAGCTACACAAGGTTAAAAAGGTTATCGGTTTAATCAAAGACAGGGTAACATGGGGCAAAGGATACAAGGGATGCAAACACCAACAACCCAGAGCAATCAGCGCATCTCGCTGATCCTATCATTCAGACATGAAAATGTGAAACTTGGAGTGACTTATGACACTGGCCATTCATCACGAGAGTGTGCCGCTCTTATCAGATGAATGAGGAGACTCCAGTGGGGAGCAGACATTTTTCTCATCTCTGCCTCCATTTGTCATTTGAGTCCTTCATCATTTTCTCAGTAGATGCTTTTCTCTCCCTGCATCCTGCTTAACCTTCCCTCCTTCCAGATCAGCCCTAGCTCACCCTCCCCCCGATAAATCATCCAGTCTGTGTACTGGTATGCTCTGCTGCGCATCAGGCTGAAAAAGTTGGGTTTTTCCCTAAGACTGATCTGTTTTCAGGAGTGAACAGAGGCAAGTCTTTCTATGACTTGATTGGGTGATTAGTGCCACTGCTGCAGCACGCTAGCTAAGTCAAGATGAGGTCGGCATCTGGAGCTAGCACAACAAAGCACACTGTTCGCTAATAATCCAAACTATCAGCCAAACTAATCCAGTTAGGATACTGGCTGAAAGGCCCCTGTCAGCCCATTTCAATGAGGGTCTCATACCTTATTGATTGATGGTCATAAACAAGGCATTTAAAGGTGTAGAGCACTAAGTTACAAGTTGTGTAATTTCCATTTTTGGCTTTTAACTGACACTCCTGTACAGACTTCTTACAGTGAGTGAACAGGTAGGGGTCCAGTCTTCTGTTCAAGGACATTTTGACAGGACAGATGGCTGGTGATGGACGCATCTGCTGCTACAGAGCTCGAACCTGTGACCTTGTGGTTACAGGATGTCTCCAACCAAATGTACAAGTCTGGCAAGAAAAGCTGAAAAGGGGATTTCCTACAGAGACATTTTGACATGTTTGGAAGTAACAGTGAGTAACTCAGATGTGAAGGTATCACCGTTTTACCACAGAATTTTACTGGAAAACTGTCTCTTTGCTGGCCAGGTGCTAAACACCCCCAGATTACCTGCAGAGCTCTAGGAGGATCTCTATGAAATGAAATCTAAACCGAAAGCAACATTTTGCATCTCTGTTCAACTCTCATTTATCTTCCTAATTTTTTTATGATCCCCAGGTGGGTCACATCAACATACTGTCCCCATCCAACTGCCAGCACAGACTCACATAGACTGAAAGCAGACAGAATAGGCTGTGAGTGGGGAGGACAGAGAGGCACAGCTGGCTCCAGTGGACAAAGCCCTCTCAGTGTTTCTTCCATTAGAACCTTTAACATGACCCAAAAGGTCGAGGAAGCTCCATGTTGGCACACAGATGAACCCCGCTCATGTGACCTCTGTTGCAGAGGATGAGTGGGATTCTAAAGGCATAGATGTTACCTGCGTGCACAGACAAAAACACACACACACACACACACACAAGCAGCACCAGTGATGGTGACAGCACAAGTGCTGATTCACTGACAAAAACAACTGTGTAATGTCCACCGCAGACACCTGGACGGAGGGGAGAATGGGAAATTCAAAGACACAGATGAGGGGTGGAGTGCATGTTTTGAACGTGTGTGCATGTGTGTGTACAGTGTGTGTTTGTGGATGTTTGGTTCCTTTTCTCATGAACTGTATTAACCCGTATACAGACTAAGAGAAGCCTGTGCTTTTCCCCATTTCCAGCTGGCTTACTGCTGTTTATTTGTGGGTCTGCAGACACAGACCAACAGGAGCCAGTGACTCACACATACGCGCACACAGACACACGCACGCACGCACGCACGCACGCACGCACGCACGCACGCACGCACGCACGCACGCACACACACACACACACGCACACAAGGCACTTCCTTTAGCTATACAAAGAACACCCTCCAAAGACTTTCTAAGGAATTTTGCATCTTTTTATAGAACCAACTACAATAACTGTGATCTGTAAACATAGAAAAATTATAAAGCACATACGATGCCATACACTTGTCATGTTTGGCTACTTCAGACTTGTAATGTATAATTAAAATTTTATAAATTAAAATTTAAAACAGTTTAAGAACTCATTCATTTTCCTTTACTATCAATGGCACTCAAGAAACTAACTACAATTGCGCACATTTTTCTGACCTGTGTTTCTGCTCATGCATGCTGTAGTACACTTCAAACAGCAGGATCTGCAGCAAAGAACAAGTAAAGGACATCTATCACGCCCAGATGGAAAGAAATAGGCAGACAGTGAGAGTCAGAGGTGCATTCCTGAGATCCCCAACTGGCTGGTTGGACATGGCTGCAGCAGAGGCAGGCCAGACTATGAGCACAGAACCCATTTTAACTATAGTCTTGTTAGGCCATTATGAGGAACCACCAATGAATAGATGGTAAAACAGCAAAAATTGTAGTAATATAAGAGAAGGAAGTAAAAGAATAAAAGAGATACTAATGAACTGACAGCTGACATCCCGATAGAGTAATTATGGCCAACGTACTCATGGTGTTTAAGAACAAAAAGTACAATAATAAACTGACACACATCAGTTCAGACTTAGCCCTTCCTATCAGTGATCAATTGCAAAATGACAAGATGGATGTTCGGGCTGAAGTGTTCAGGAAGCCGGTGTGCTACTTTCAAGCAGACGAAGGACTGGTAAGATGAAAGCCGTCAGGCATCTCAGCAGCCGTTCTTGGACAATAGGTCCATTGACAGAACCCAGCTTATAGCTGCAGCAGCACAGGCGGTTAGGTCCAACCACTCTCTGTGTGGCGTGGCCAGTGGGAGCTTTCTGAGCTTATCCAAATGCTAATAGGTCCCAAAGCTGACTGGAGCACAGCCTTTCTTCTCCTCTGAACCTCCCACACACTGCAGCTGATGGGAATGGGCAGAATTCACCACTCTATCACTTCCGTACACTCTTTGGGCAGTGAAAGTATGAATGTGCCACTTGACTTTGCTTTACAGCTGGCCTCTGTGCTTACGGACTGCATTCGCACACACGCCACAAAGAGGTGGTCTCTCTGCCAAACATTTCCATAAAGGGGCCCAAAGACAGAGAGATGCCTGCAGAACAGACAAACGCCTGTGCACATTGTGTCTAAGAAGCTGAAGAGTTTCAGTGTCAGACACTGTGTGACCAGCACAACAGTGTGTGGGTGAAGAAGTTAACCAGGCCCGGGTCCGGCGCATTCCTCTCCTGGTCATAGTCATGTCAAAGCCGCTGGCAATGTTTGCCAAGCGCATGGATGAAAACAGCAAGGCCCTCTCTGGGAAACAGTGGACAAGCATGCTGGCGCGTGGACTTGCAGCATCAATGCTGAGGGAGGTTATTGTTACAGTGGAAGCTGCCAAGGCCTCCACCACCCAAAAGGCAGAGGGAGAGAGCAAAAATATGTTTTCACTTTAGATGACGCCATGTTCTTTGTCTCTTTAAAATCCAGACGCATTTCCTTGATTTAAATCAAATGCTTCAAGTATTATGGACACCCTCAGTCTCTGCTTTCCGCTGTGTCTCTAACTTTCTCTCTTTTTTTGCTTCCTTGTCTTGGCAGTGCCAACTGACAACTTGTGGCAGCGTCTGCTTTCCATATACATTTGTGGCAAAGTTTAGTCCAGTAATTGAAACTCTCTTGTACTAAGCTGGACCTGTGCATCCCAAAGCTAACCACAGAGACAAGCAGGCTAATGGGAAACACACCATGCTGATAAAAACCAAGCAGCTTCGGAACGAGCAGTCTCTCGGTGAGACGGGCTCAGGACTTAGTGGTTCCCTGAAATGTTGATTAAACTCATGTGTAGCGCCAAAATGGAGCCTCCTTGTTTCAGACCCCAAAAACCTTAACTGAACCCTCCACTAAGGCCTCATTCTTGACAAAAAGTAAAACAGTAAACCTCAGCTTGGTGATTTATGCACAAGAGGAGAGTTTGGAGAGTCCTAGGGCCATGGCAGAGTTTGTTCATTGTGACACTAATTGCACCATGAAGTTCATATCAGCACATGTGGTTGTTTGATAGCTGTAACGGCCAGTTCATAGGCCATACGATGCCGAGTTAAGTGGGGTGGACTGCTAAAGTGAAGACAAATGTGCAGCAGTAGATTATACATCTGGAATAAGTCTGTTATGGAACTTGAATGCATACAGTGAGTGATGAATGTGACAAATAAAGCTTGGGATTCTCAGGCTGAACGAGTAAATCCTGTATTTAACTTCACTGAAAAGGATGCATCAGAAATGAGATGAGAGAGGGATGGGAGAATGTCAATGAGCACATGAGCATGGGAAAGAAAGTGAACTAGATGAGAAAGAGCACGGAAAGTGTTGTATAATAGAACAAAAGCCTCCACACTCCAATTTGTGTCTAAGAGAGGAGGAAAAGCCTCACCTGATTATTAAGAACTTCATAAGCTGAAAAATCTGATAACCAAATCCTTGAGCTGGCAGCTCGATGTCATGTCAAATTAAAAACTGCTTTTAAAGTAAATGGGGTAGTAAAGGACACGTGATCCTTCTCAGTTTAGGCTGGATGGGCTAAATCGTAAGTTTGCTTCTCTGGGTTGGCTCACTTGCGGAGTCATTCTTTGCCATTTCTGTGTGGCTTCCACACACACGCACACAGACAGACCCTAAGAGGGCCTGACCTCCATTGACTTTTGAAGGGCCAGGATGTTAACGTCAGTTAAGGGCCGGATGTGTGTACATATGTGTGTAACTATCATGAGTGCCCATGGCTCCCTCGGTGGCTGAGTGGTGAATCTCACTGTCCGCTTAAAGGTCAGCGCCGACCCTCTTACAACCCAGTGCTGCTATTTATAATCAGCCCCCCACCTTCCAGCAGTTGCAGCACAAAGAGACAGAAAATCAGGAGAGGGATCAGAGATACTGCTCAACACTACAGAAATACCAAAGTATCAGACAGATGCCCGCTTCTCAGTTCTCCACCTTTTCTCTTCCATCTCACATCACATTAAATGCTAATCCAACCTTGTCGTCACTGACGGACAACTCTATGACTACAGAGCAGGGGTCAGTAAAGGTGTAGTAGACACGTTCATTGCATTAGAAATGATTATTTGTGCTTTGTCGAAAAGGAGAACAGAGCAGTTCTCTGTTTCAGACCAATTAGTCTAATCCTTCAACCTAGGCTTACAGGCAGAAATGAAAAGAGCTTTGCGGATTTTCTGACAAAGAATGCTGCACAACGTTCTTTCCTTTCTCACGTGGTAGCCTCCACACACATACATAACCAAAAAATCCTCTCGTACAGACACACACACACACCTCCTCTCGTGTCACCTGTACATTCTGGACAAGGCTGCCATGATTTTATTTTTTTATTTTTTTTATATTTTAAGCAGCTCAGCAGGGGTTGAGTGGTGTTGAGCTGGCTGAGACTGATTCATGCCTTAGTCGCCACCAGTAAACACCTGAAGGATGGAGAAATGACAATACAGGCCAAACTGAAACACACACATAATCAAGTGGAATCAGCAGAGGACCGGTTTCACTAATACAAACAGCCACGTGGGACCCAAGAGACATGTGCATGTATCTGTGTGTGTCCACCACCTGGACTATCTATCTCACTTGGAGCAGCAGCATCACCTGAGGCTTAGAACACACTTGAGACATTAACACACCAATGGCAAACTTCTCACACAGTAATCCTGCTGGTATCTGGCCTGATCCTCTACAGTATTCACACACTTTGATTTCTTTACCTTGTTTTACCTCCTGAGACTGAACTCTTTCTTCTCACTCTCTCTTAACACCCTTTCTTATCTTTTTCCACCCCTCTCCCTTTTCCATCTTTATCTAGCACCAACCACAGTTTCTTTTTTGTCTCCGTCTATCTTTATCTGCTCGTCAAGTCAGGTGGTCTGTCAGCACACTGGTGTGCAGGCTCAATGCTGCTGTCCTATCAGTGATGGAGCCAGAACTCTTTAGAGACATAGAGCTCCACGCTAGCCTTTACAAATTCACACGTTTTTAGGCCTCTTGGCAAATGGCAGTGCAATAAGTGCTCGAATTACCAGTTTTACTCTGTATTTCACTGAAATAAATCCTAGTGGGGGATTTAGTACAGGGACAATGGGCTCCCTCAGAGGACAGAGTGAAAGAGAAGAAAAACATTTTGAGCATTTGCTGTGCATCTAGATTATAGAATGTATAACAGATGTGACAGAAATTCACGTGAACAATAGGCACCATGGCAAAAAATAAAGACTTTTCATTTGAGGGCAGAAAAAGTTCAGAAGTGTTCATTATAAGAAAAGAAAAAGATTTCACCATTTTTTTAATGGCCAGATATTTAAGAGCTTATTAAAGGACTCCACATAAAGAGAATCACCCACACGAGCTTTGGAATGGCGCTTTTATCCCTGTACATAATTACAACCAAATTACAATAATTGTGCCAATTAAAGTAATCCTGAATGAAGAGAGTGTCATCTTAATGTTTCAGTCCTTGGGATAAGAGTCTCTCTAATTAAGAGTGAATTGCAGGGCTACATGTTCATTCAGACTGTGATTAGCGAAGAAAAAAAGTTTTGAAGTGTCCAAGAAGTGCCTGGCTCTAGTCACGTCTCTGAAAGAGTGATTGTTTGGCGGATGAACGCAGGGTCAGGCCAGCAAAATGGAGGGGAAGAGAGCAGTTGATTAATGGCATGCCTTGACCTAACGATTGAAAAAATAGAGTGCATCGAGATTTGGAGATTTTTTTCCACATACGAAGACGAGGAAACACAGTGACACTGCATTTCTAAACACTACGATTTTACCTGACAACAATTTCTCTGCTGTGTTCTGCTTCCTGCGCTGTGTGAACGAGTGTGTGCATGTGCACGTTTGTTGAACACAGCCTGCATCTCAGGGTCTGATTAATTACACTGATTCTCAGAGGAGTTGGGGGTGACATATGTTCTTGCACTGGTGTCAGAGCTAGCTGTGTGTGTGTGTGTGTGTGTGAGAGAGAGAGTATGTGTGTGAAAATGTGTGACTTTTTTTTGTACCACATGCTCAATGTGTATGTGATTTGATGTGGTGCATACATAGGTTCAATGGCAAAACCTTGTAGGGACAAATGCTGTTTCTGGTACAAGGTGCATGCATTACTACAATTACTAGGTGTGTGTCTATAGGTGTACTGCATGCACTAGTTTGTGTGTATGTATGTGTGGGTGTGTAATGAACAGAAGATTCAGGTGCAGCGCCAGAAACGCACTCCTGAGTGCAGCGGGGGCATCCTGGCACAGACAGGGCACCAGATGTCAAAGCAGTGCAGGAACCTGCTCAGTGGACCAGTGACACTTTTTTTTTCTAGTGCTGAAAACTGGATCTGGGCGTCCAGGAATAAACTCTCTGAGGGTCTGATTTCTGATTGAACCCACCATCATTCATCATTAAATCCAAATATGTTAAACCGACAACCGAAACTACTTCACTTTCAAACAACTCACTTGTGATGTAAAATGTAAACGTGAGCGTATGTCATTTAACAATCCCTAAAGATGTTTTCACACATTCCAGAGTTTATAATAGCCTGTGATCTTGGATTAACTTGGATTTGTACTTGTTCGTCTTTGTGATGGTATGCTTCTAATTTTGTAGTTAACCAACTTTTTACATAATATATATGTAATAAACAAATTCAAATAGTTTATTTTAGTCCAACCAATATTTCAAATCCAAAGACATTCATTGTTATAGAAGGCAAAAAGGTAATAGACAACAAATCTTTACATTTGAGTGGCGGAACCAATAAGTCTTTGCTGAAACAATGACAAAAGATTTCATATTTTGCACAACTCATCAACGGACTAATTATTTAATTTATACAAGTCTCCAGTATGCAGCTTCAAGTCTACATTATGAAGGTACATACATTTTTTTTTGCTAAAGTACTTTTTAAGTCAACTATATGTTGACTATC
Source organism: Amphiprion ocellaris (assembly GCF_022539595.1). Lineage (NCBI taxonomy): Eukaryota > Metazoa > Chordata > Actinopteri > Pomacentridae > Amphiprion > Amphiprion ocellaris. Next base: position 14,128,402 of record NC_072785.1, read on the forward strand.
AGTTTGTTTGTTGTTGTGCCTCCTTTAGTTATGCCTGTGATTAACTTGCATTCTATTCACCTGGAAGCAATTACTGGTAAAACGTATATCAAATGCAAGATAATATATGTACAATATAGTCATTGTTGTTAATGCTAAACTTGCATAATAACTAAACTGCTGATCATGAAAATTAAGGCAAAATTTGCAAAAGAAGAACCCTGGATGATGCCAACCCTTTACAAAAGAAGTGCATTAGAACGACATCCTGAACCTGTACTTGCTCACTCACATAAAGTTACTCTACAGAACAGCTTCCATTAATTGGCAAAATGGAATGTGATGACTCTAAACAACATCAAGATAATAAACATACAAAGGCCCATTAACAGTCTTTGGAAATGGCAGGGCTGCTATAAAGCAATAACCATGAAGCAGGAGACAGCCAGGTTAGCTACAGTCATTAAATCTCTAATGGCAGCTACAACAAGGGACAACTGAGAAGAGAGAATACTGAGAGGGAAGAAATTATATAACTGAAAATAGTAGTCACAAGGCTGCAGGCTTCGAATTCAATTTGCTAGCGATCAACAAAACACCGCTCGAAAGATGGATTTGGGGTTGTTAATTTGACGGCTACAAGTACGAGAATTGGTCCAAAGCACTTTCTATTTTGTTTTCTCTTCAGTTTCTGTCAGTGTGCTGGGCAGGTCACAGTGCTGGCTCACTGCTCGAGGTGTAATTTGTAGTTTTCCCTGCAGAACTTGTGATACAAACATTTTAGCTATGCTCTGTGTGCATGTGTGTGAGTGTAAGCTTGATTGCTTTGAGCCAAAATCTTCTACAGACAGTGCCATTTTTGCTACACAGTTCTGTCCTGCTGCTACCTTGCATTCGTCTGGCCAGGCCCTGGTTGTACCATTAATGATTGAAATCACTGGAGTTATTAACCGATTAGACATTCTCCAACAGATTAGGAAGGCTGTACAAGCCTGCTCCCGCTATGGGAATTAGCACTACACTTTCCTCTTTACGCCGTGTCCTACAATGACACTTCACAGCCCTTCATGGACGCTTGTTATTGCCAAGCAAGTTGCTAAAAAAAGCTTTTCGCTGTTTTGAAAGCCCGTGTGTTTGTGTGAGATAGGAAGGGAAGGTGGGTGAGTGTTTCTATTTTTTTCTGTCTTCTCTAGGAGTTTAAGGTACATGGCAGAGAGTGGCTGTCACCTTCTTCACTGGAAGGCACTGTGCATTTTTAAATAACATTTCCATGTGATTTAGTAGTGTATAAGATAAACTGGTTTTAACTTAACATGTTAGGTAGAAGATACAATCTAAACTGACAAGATATTTTGGCATAGAAGGAAGATACTTTTTAAGGATCTCACAAAAATATCACAAACTTTTACTTTTGTTTTGCTCTGATAATGATGATGACATGCAAACAAAATATTTCTTGTTCCCACCACAGTTGTACAGTTCATTCATCCTGTGATTTACAATGTATAATGTTTCTAATCTGTGCACTGTGGCGTACTAAGCTGTAGCAAGCTTTACAAAGTTGAGGGGAGAGGAAGAGCATGCTGCCTTGTGACTGAGATGCAGCGCGACAGTTGACCTATAAGGGGCTGACTCACCCCCACATTCACTTCACCACTAATATATTCACTTAGTAACGCTCAGGGGATGTGCAGTTCTGCTATGTAAAAATGGCTGAGCACGACAACTTGTACACATTAACGTGTACTAAAACAAAGAACACACGCGAGATGTGAACCACACTGGTTTTGTACGAAGAGAATTAAATAAAAAGATGCTAAACGAAATTGTCGCCCGGTCAAAGTTAAGCTACCAAAAAAGACGCCGGCACATGAACGGTGCATGTGCATATTCATACAGGCTGCTGATAAGGAGAGCAAAGAGAAGTAGCTAGCTATTTCTCAAGCAGACAGAAAAAAGAACCTGAGGTTCTCAGAGGCCAGTCAAGTGCCTGTCCATCGCTAAGGGAAAAAGACAGAATAACTCATCCAGAACAAAAAAGAGACCTAAAGAGCCTCAGATCATAAGAAAGAGGAAGAAAAGAGCAGAGACAGAAAAAGATACACTGACAGAGGCCTGAGTCTTATCAGTGGAAGATTGGTGCTAGAGATAAGGCCTCTAGGCAAGGCGTCGTGTTTAGCCTGTTTGAGGCTTCCTGTCATCATCATTAAGGCAGCTTCTTCGACGGCCACTGCGGAACAGAGCAGCCATTTGGAAAGACACCCAGTGAAGAGGAAGATAAAGCAAGACAGGACCATTGGTCAAAAACAAGATGATGGCTATATTAAGTCTAATGAGTAGCCTGAGTACGATCCCATGCGGTGGTAAGAGCACTTAAATCCAGGCCTTTCGTTAGATGTAGAAACATACCAGAATTTTACAGCTGTCATATAGTATATATTCCTGCTTTATTTTCTGCAACGTTTTTTCCATAAATTAACAAAAGACACAGATAATACTCATAATATCTAGAATTTCTGATTGAAACGCTTAACAGTTATCACTTTACGCTCTGTCTGCTGCTACTTCCCAAGTAATCCTCCTCTTCAATACAAAACATGGAAGGTAATACCTACCGTCCTTTAAAAATCAAACACCAAAGACTTAGTCTAATGAAGCAGCGGTTTGTGTTGAAGATGGGGGATGGAGGGTTGTCTGCTGAATCTAGCTGGCTGACTAGCTGACAGTAACGGTCTGTGACACTTCCCTGCCGCAGGAGTCGTGGGCGCTAGTGTATTGTGACAGAGTGCAACCTTTAAAGGCCAGCGACTGATGCACAGCAGCACCCAAACCCAGCGACTCAGCCTCTGTCGGTCTCCTCCTGTGGTGAGCACGCCTAAAAGCATTTGTGACCTCACAGGCATGAACACTCATACTGTATATTCACAAGGAGATAACACTTTTTCTTTATTGCTCTCTATTCGAGCTTAAGTTGCCTCTTGTATGTTTTTATGTAAAAGTGTCCCTTTGTGAATCTAAAGAAGTCAAGGCAGCAATTCAGTCATCATTTGCCTCGAATATTATGATCAATTACTAAATCTGTCTGTCAGCTGCCAATTTGTGTTGAAGTCACAGCCTTTGGCTCTAAATGTGCAACGGTAACAGCCCCCATGGAAAACAAAATCCTCTACTGCCACCTGCTGGTTGTAGTTACTTACATCAGTATTTCACAGCAACCAAAAAATTATTCTTTATTGACTCCATCTCTGACATTTTGTTCTGGCTTGTTAATCTTTTCAGGGAAGATTCAGTGTTTTATTAACAGCATCTGAGTCACTTGACTAAATTCCTTTGGCCTGATTTCCATTGGGATAATTCAAATTATGCTAATGTTGTCCTCAGTCTGCCAGTGCTGACCTTAACTTAGACTAAGAAGAATGGTAAAATGTTAAAACAAGAAGGAAAGAAAAGTATGAAAGAGAAATAAAGAAAACATGTAGATGGACTAAAGGAGTCCGTAAAACATATGCACGTAAATAAAAAACAAAACAAGAGATGTTATGATTCATATAGTGTATACCTCTCATAGATTGTCTTGAGAGTGACCTGGTCAGACACGCCATCAGCCTCTTCCAAAAAGAGGATGATCCATGACGTCCTGTAAGGCCACTCCTCTGTCAGATTGATCCACGATGCCAGCCGATCCCAGTTGAAGATGATCTGATTGGCCCGCAACAGGCGACCTGACAGCAATGGGGCAGAGAATAAATAGCCTGTTCTGTTACTTTACCCCTTGTAAAATTTATTAAAATATAATCAAAATGTAGTCTTCATAAAAATGTTTGGTTATTAGGCTCTACGGGCTTACAATTAAATCCCATGAGAGCTCTGTTTTGTATTTGTTCATCCTACATCTGCAGCAATATTTCCTCAATGGCTGACTTACATGAACAAACAAGTTCTCCTAAAAAATTGTTAAATCACCTTTATTGATGTAAAAAACGAAATGGTGTTCTTCTTGTAACAATATGAGAGTAATGGTAGTGGCAAATGCTGGTTTGATCTTCACCTGTGATAGAAACAATGTTGAGCAACCTCCTCATGGTCTGTGGGCTGATGTCACAGAACCAGTCCTCAGTCACCAGCAGCTTGGTGAGGTCGAAGGACATCTGTCTGGTGATGGTCCTCTGCATCTGGCGACGTCGGTATGTGTCCTTAACACACAACGGCTCTTATTAGCGTGAGTTTGGTGAACGTTTTTCAATCTTTTTTTCCCCCAAGCTTAACATATCTCCTACATATCACTTTTTTTCCAACATGTACCTTCAGTCATCTCACACTGAGTGATAAAACGTGATTTCAAGAAGAAAAATCAAGAAAACAAATTTTTCTGTGTAACAACATCAAGAAAACGGGTCGTTTCCAAGGCACACATGAAAAACAACACAGACACAGCACACTTAAGAGCCATATGTTGTACTGAGAAGTTTTAAATCTTTCAAGTTAGCTCTCCGAAGACAAAGCACAAGTGAAACACTGAAGACCCTGACAGAAATCCGATAGAAAGCATTACCACTGTCGCACGCTGTGTATCATGAGACAGGAGAAAAGGCATTTCAGGGTCAACATGTGATCTCAGGCAATGTCATCTTAAGATCCGATGCCTGAACAGAGGAATACATGCAAAAGTGAGGATGAGGCCTCAAGTGTTAATTTTCATGATGTCATATGTACTCTATCCACTGATTTATACGCAATCCAGTTAAACATTTGTGGAGTATTTTTCTCCCATTCAAAATTTAATCTGTTTTAGTATATGAGTACCATCAGTCACAAGGAGTGACTGATGGTCAATGAAAATCAAGCAAAAGTTTGCACCTTAATGGGACATGACTGAGTATAAACAGAGCCTTTCCTTCGATACAATCTATCTTTAAATGGGAAAAACACATACAGTATTAAACGTGTGACTGCAAAGATTAAGAAGAAGAAATCAAAGAGCCACTGTCCAAAGCTGAAAAGTCATGACACACAGGCGAGCTATTGACACAGATCTACCGGAGAACATCTGTGATGATATCAGACAGCTGCCATGGTCATGAGCCAAGGCCAGGCTTTTGGTTGACTTTGAAGTTATAACGCCAGTCTCATGACCTCTTTCTCAGAGATGAAACATATGGCCACCACTCAGTCAGAACTGAAAAGGTCTATCATAAGGACACCTCTGTGTGGCTGACTTTCCAACATGTATTGATTTTTACTGTTTTACTGTTTCACTAGGTAATTTAAGTGATTGATTTCGTACTTAAAAGCACTAGAATGCCTATTTCCAAACAATACTTATGTTTCTCATAATGATGATTAGTTTAATTCAAAATCATGTAAATAAGATGTAGCGATACTTATAATGCCTTTCACTTGAGAAGCCACATGAAAATGGAGAGCCACTAATTCATTTTCCCCTCTTGCCCTCATTTTAATCTCCACTTGTAGAAAAATGGCCCTCCTGCCAAGAGCTAGCTAGCGGCGGAGGGCATATAAAAAGAGAATGCTGCCCCGTAATAAAGGGGCCAACACCAATAATTGAGGGTACTAGATAAACCCGAGGTACAAACAAATGTCAAACAAACAAACAAGACAGGAAAGCGGAAAGGAAGGGGGGTAGTGGGAAGGTCTCGCAGGAGGGAGGAAGGCATCAGCGACAGCAGCAGAGTCACTTAGCCTCCTGCCAGCAGACCTGGTGCCAGTGTTTTGTCACAGGGACCCACTGCTGCTAGGCCTTGTCATTAGGCTGTGGCAACCCAGCAGGAAGGATAAACAGCCATTACATCAATTACACCAGGAACCTTGGCCGCACACCGAGAACCTCTCTTTTCGTCTCTGTGTGTCTCCTTCTGTCCTCTGGCCTCTGCACTGCCTGCCAACACCACGCCTGTACTGAACACCCCCTTCAGGGAGGAAACTGAAAAGCAAGAGCAGTGAGGGTTTCTACTGCTGCATTTCTCACCCAAACACAAATGCCTTCTGTTCAGGTTGTGGTCAGCTAACTGCATTTTCATTTTGTCTGATTAAAGATATCAATCATTATTATTATTAGGAACATCTCTGGATAGGGTGAGTTTTGTATGAGTAAGGGTCAAGAAAAAACTAATAAATTTTACCTCACTTAGTATAAATAACTGTCTTCTTTTTGTTAGTGTTTTAAAACCTTCTCCTCAGTTATGTTTTGTCTTTTTGATTTGTTATTAGGGTCCAAGCACCAAAGGTGCGAAGACACTATTGAAACCCATGGGTTTATTATTGGTCTTGGTATACCTAATTTGGATGTAATACTAACAGATAAATAAAATTATTTTAAGGATGACAGTGTTAACATTCTGGACATAGAAGACAGATGGTTTGAGAGAGGAATGAAAGAAATCACCTATTTTAAACTGGAACTATCACCTTAAAATACAGCCTCCTCTATTTTAAAATAGAGGAGGAGGTCTGTGACAAAAGTTAGCAGGTACTTCACGACTATTAGTCTTGAGATCTCTCGTCGAGACTAACAATCTCGAGGAGAGAGCTCCTCAAGATGAGAATGTTTTACCACTATTATCACCTTGAGTCATCCCTGACCTGGCAGTTTCACAGCAATTTTCACCACCAGGCATGTGAGTCTTGGGTCATTAATGGGTCATTTGCAATGGGATATATGAAGATGACAATATATAGCTCCATCAGGCAGTTAGAGCTGAAGATGAAGTTTCTTGGATGAGCGGTGAAACATCTTTAAGAGCCAATACAGAGTAGTTCAGTCATCTTGTACGGAGGCTCTTAGAGCTTATTATAATGCTACTCCTGGATTTCTGTTTCTATTATTGTCTGTCATCCATGTCATTCTTCAACCTACAACTCATACTGCAACCCAAACCATCTTTGTACTGCCACTTCTTAGGTTTCTCCATTTGTTGATGTGCCATGGCTCTTCCTTGTTTTCCTAATTTACAAAGCTTGGCTGGGGCTAAGAACCCTTGATGCAGGCCCGTAAACCACAAAAACATATGGTACATAATACTGCCTGGAACAAATAAACTTGACTTAAATAGCCGTTACCCTGCGACTAAGGGTGCTCTTGCCGCCCAACTTGACTTGGTCTTGGGCCAGGCTGCCCTGAGATACCCTCCTGTCCATGTCTTCATGCCATCCTGAAGAGAAGAAGAAACACAAAGAGACAAAGAGTCATTAGATTAACTAAGACTTAAACCAGCATAGAAACCTATGAGTTTATAAAACGTCTCATAATGTCTTTGTGCAACCCTTGTTGTATTTTCAGATACTACAATGTGATGTGTATCTGGGTTTTTTTTTACCATCAGCAGGGACTGCCTCTCCATTGGTGGGGGTTGCCATGCAAAGTTTTTTGGCTGTACTGAGTCCTCTGCTGTTGAGGAATACTGGCAGGTGGACAATGTTTCGCATGTAGTCATGTCCATTGATATTGGAGTCTCTCAGCACACTGTTGAGGTTTTGGTTGATAGCTTTGATGATAATATGGGGGTCGCTGGCAAAGATGGAGATGAAAGGACCTTTGGAGAAGAGGACCCTGACCTGGAATGAAAAAGGAAAGGACATTTTTTGTTATTTCATAACGTTTCTCAAACTATAAAAAAAACTGTTGCATATGCACAAGTCTTTGAATTTGATCTTGCCCCAGTTGAGTAATATGAAAAACTGAGTTTTCAGCACAGCAGATCACTCTGTAGAGTGAGTACTGCTGTAATGTAAAAATGAGTAGCTCACAATCCATTCAATCCATGACTTGACAACTCAAGGCGACATTCATCTGTAGTATTTAAACTTAATGGCTCCTGTAAGAGCTGACTGTCCACAGCACATGGTGCTGGGGATTTCCACTTTTCTAACTAAGGAACACTGTGTCATAGGACATTGATTTGTGCGACACGCATTCATGGTTTGTTAACCCCTGACCAGTACCCTCGAGCTCGCCCCACAGGATGATGAACTACTGTCCCTGAAGGCACCTTCACATGATGTCTTCATCTTAAATGCGCAATATTTGATTGGAACAGTACAGAGACTGGGGAGGGGGGGGTTATTTAATTTGGTAATTGATAAAGGTCTAATTTATAAAATAGGTGAGTGCTTTTTGAATCTTTCAACAGAAGATGGTTTCAGAGTGACTGGGAGGTGCTTGAAGAGATGAGAAGATTACATTAGTACACAGGAGGTTGCCATCTTCTCTGGGATTACTTCACCAAATAACATTTGGCTAAAGCAAATTAAATTACAGCAGCTGGGAGGAAGAATCTAAACTTGGAGGTGTGCTGAGGCAGCTGGGAACACCAAGGTGGCTTCACTGCAACAGAGATGTGTGGGCTCTGTGTGCATAGGTGAAAGGCCACAGAGCAGCTGCTCTACATCAGTCTATGGTTATACATTTTCTTGAGTGGCAGATGTCGACAAATTTAATTCTGTCATTAGTTTGCGATCGTTCAAGAGGACTCTGATCTCATCATTTATCTGTCCACACTCAAGTGTATGCAAACACACACCGTGTCTAGCATCTGCAGCACTTTGTCTTGTTCACAAGCGTCCAGCCCATCAATGATAACGGCCATGCGTGTCTGGTTCTGGGTAAAGCCATCAATAGTTTTGGCCATTTTTGACATAAGCTCCACTTCGTGCTTCAGAACCTGATGAGAGACATGAAAAAACATCATGACTCAAAGCAATTTAATTTTCAATGTTTATGTACAAAAGAAAATTGATTTAAATAAAAATTACAACTTCATAAGCCAATGGAATGTCCCATTCGCTATGTCAGTAAGATGTCCGAGGAGTTCCACGTATCCTTGATTGAGCATAATTGAAAAAGTGTATTATTCTACCTTCATAAATCCTTCACTCTTGAGCTGGTGCAAGTTGTTGGCAGCACTGTGCAGGCGTTTCCTCTGGGACTTGAATACAGAGTCAGCCACCTGCCACCAGGTCCTACAGTTGAGCAGTAGGGCCAGACCCACCACACTAGCCATGGCTATCAACACAGCATTTACTGTCAGATTCGCTCGGTCCACCTGAGGAAGAGTAAAAAGAGTAAGACTCATAAAAGTAAAACTAATTAAAAGACCAACACGTGTCTACAGATAGTTAATGAGGCAGGTCTCCCTGTAGCTACTTCTGCCCAAATGAATCCATATCACCCTGTCTTCTGACTGCCCTCTCACTTTAAAATAAAAAGTAAGTGAATATAAATAAAGAATCCATGTTGGACAACTTATCACAAGCAGCTAGAGAATTACAGCTGTCAGTGATTGGACAATGATTGGGAGGATTTTTTCAGTAAAAACTAAAATACCAACAACAGTGTCAGCATTTCCATATACCTATGCATCGAAAAAAACCCACATTTTAAAAAATTGGATCAACCCACCTTAAAGATAGCCAACAGTGCCATACCAGTGATTAGGCAGCCTAGTGTCAATGCAAACAGCACAAACGAGGGAACACAACAAGTTTTCTTCCATTTTTGACCTGAGGTGTTGGAGAAAGACAGACAGTAATATTAAACAGATACACAGAGGGCACAAAGCAAACAATGTCTTGGCGTTACCCCTCCATTCACATATTAATACTATATGAGGAAGGATGTAGTTAGTGATGAAAACATTGGCTTAACAGTTTAGTGTATGTCTTTTTTGTCAGCAGTAGTACTATGGTCTGAACGTCCATGAACATGTCCCCTGGAACTTTACTTTCATGCATCAGTAGAGAACAGTTTAAAATAATCTTAAAATTGAGATTATTCACGTTTGTCTGATCATAGTTATGTGTTCATTTACTGGGATTTTGTGACACTTAAACAAGGCCCAGCTAGCTATGGTAATCAATACACTGTGCACAAGACACTAGTTGAGTCCAAGTTTTGTACCTCTTTGAAGATGGCACCCCACAGAGGTGAAGTGGGAATAAAAATCAATCTGACACTTTGATTCTAACTGACACATCAGAACCCAGTCTTATAATTATATTTCACGGTTCCTTTTTGTTCACAACTGCAATAACAAAGCAGCTTCACACTCAAAAATAACCATATCATTTAGCTGGCAGACTACCAAGTATCAAAATTGAATTTGTGTTTCTACTGGACTCACTGTGAGCTGTGGTCATAAATCTTTGTTCCTTCTCAACTATTTGAAGCATATTAATTTTGTTGGATTATAAGTTGCCACACTATTGTGTTTTTTTTTTGTTACTGATGGTTATTTTTGGGTCATATGAAGCAAGTAAAACCAGTCCACTGCAGGCTATCTCAGCGTTACAGAAATGATACATAACAGTAAGCAGGAGGTTGGAGCAGCAAGACAGAATTAAACGTATTTAGCCAGGAGGGAGACAGATGTGATGGAAAGGATGACCACACACAACCATGGTGGGCCAGAGCCTGCTCCAATAGCGCTGTTTAGCATGACAGTTAACTATCTCATTCTTAGTGTCTTTTTTCCTTTCTTGACCCACCAGTTCAATTTGTGCAGTAGACTTCCAGTGAAAGTCCCTGTTCTCCTTATGACCACTTAAACACTGTGTGCGAGTATTGGTTCGTTGGTGTGTGGTTGGGGCCCACTACACGGTGGGACACCACTGCGGAATACATACAAGTGAAATGCTACAGTTGGAACTGGCTATGCTTACAAGAGCTCCATTATGTTTAGTCCCATTCTTAAACAGCATTTCTAACAATCTAATTCTGCTCACATGACAATTACAGCGAAAGACAATTATAACCACCTCATTTAAGGGCGTGGTTTGCGCCTCAACTAAACAGGGAAACATTTTAAGTAAATCTGACTGCATTGGCAGCCCACACTGCACAAAAGACAGTATATTCACACCATCAGAAGAAACAAGCAGCACATATACTAGTACCACCTAGAAACCTCAACCTAAATAAACCTAAATAAGTTGTGAGAAACTGACAAAAAGTGTGTACATTTAATATCCTTTATCATCTCCATAAAAATTTGTTTCATTTTTTGGGGGATTTTATGTGTTGATTAATGGATCATTACACAACTGACATAAAGCTGAAAACAGTGATGTCACCTTGGACCTCGTCATTCTTGAAAACCCTAAAGAGTCTGGTGGCCAGGAAGCCAAATTCCCTCTCGCAGGCATCTGACAGCGTGGCAATCATTTCAGCCATGGAGGTCTCTCCTCCAACACTGGACAGACGATTATAATCCGTGAACAAGAACCTGTATGATGAGCGAAAGAGAAAAAAAATATTTTGTCCTGTTTAATTAATCATGTCAACAATATCAACAATACTGTTCATATCCCTCATATTAATCCAGTGTTTCAATCATAGTAATTGTGAACATGTATGCACATTTTTTGTTAATACTTTTTGTCTAGATTAAAACACTCTGGAAGAAAACTGTAATGACAAGAGATGGTGTTTTTCTGTGTCTGTATGTTACTGTTACCTGACAGGCAGGGCACGAGTGGTCTGTTCAGGAAGTTCAAGAGGATTGACAAACATCAGTTTGAGCAGCAGCTCCAGGTAACCGACCTGGCGAGCCAGACGGGTGCTGATGACCCATGCCCAGTTCCAGCTTTCCCTCTCACGTCGGCTTCCAAAGTACACCAACACTGCGTGCAGGAAAGGACATGTGTGGTGAATATTGCTGCTCCATATGTTATATTTTTGTTCCTAAACAGTAACAGGCTCACCTCTTAAAAGTAAGAATTTCAAGAAAGGGAAAAAAGTGGATATTAGTTGTACTATGGCTCCCTCTAGTGAGCAATGCAGTTACAAGCGCTTTGGTGTGACATCTTACCAAGCCTATGAGTTACAGAGAACTGCAGGACATTTCTATGACATGTGTACTAATATTTATTTACTACATTTTTTTATTGAAGAATTTCTAATATATCAACTGGTCTATTTAATGACTTTGATGCACCCTACAAACGCTCACAACTGAATAACAAATATGCCAGACGGAAATTAACATGGAAACTTGGTGGGGTCAAAATATTTTTGGATATTTTTACAGGTCAGAAATCCTTGAGAAACCCTGCCCTACATTCTTCTCGACAGCAGGATGGCATACTAACAAAGTTCGAGCTGCATTCAGGCCCTGAGCGTCTGTTTTCTTTAAGAGACCCAAACATGTCCAAAGGGAGGCTGCTGCTCAACTGACCTTTCACTCTCATGTAACTATGGAGCAACTCAAACGAAAGCAGAAACTTTCAATATCCAATTTCTAGTTCGTCTGTCCGCTCACCAAAAAAGATGTAGAGCAGTGCGAGGAGGCTGAGGGAGACGGCGATTGCCAACTTGGGATCAACAGTAAAGCCCAGGACAACGGCCACTGAGCCGCAGAGTAGCAGGGTGAGGAAGACCACCAGCCAGGAGAATTGGAACAACGGCTCTATCTGCTGGCCTGCAAATGTCTTCATCTCATCTGATGAACAAGACAAGAGGAGATACCAGGAGAAGCCAAAACAAGAAAACAGAATAAGACACTGAGGAAATGGCTCTAAACAAAGAGCAAATTTGCACATTTCTGTAATTTTTTCTCTCATAAGATGGTTTTTCTGATGCTGTTGGATTACTCACCCTCCAGTTTTTTCAAAAGGAAAGACTTGCCACTACCCCACTGAGCGTACAGGCCAACACAGATTGGTGGCTGCATGGTGGGCTCACTGAGGATGTCTGCTAAAGCGCTGCTATATAGGTCATAACCCAACATGTCTCCATCTGACTCAGAGGGGGACAAGTGCTCTGAGAGAGAAAGACAGAAAGTTTAAAAGTTAAACAATCGAGAAAAACTTTAAGCCGTTTAACTTATTTCAGTTTCTGAACAATAAATCTCAATCTTAATTTTGTTACACTTCTTTCTAAATAGGATGTAAAAATGGGTCATACTGGCTCCAAATATCTGTGTCAGGATGCTCTTCTGGTGGGTGCAGTCTATGTTGTATGGTGTCTCTCCAGCTTTGTTGGGACGGTACAACAGGCGGCCATCTTTAGGGTTCCTCAGCAGCAGCTCGGCCAACTTTCGACTTCGCCCTCGGATGGCAATGTGGAGGGGCGTGTCTCCTTTCTGAGCAAAGAAAAACACAGAACTGAGGAATTGATGTTTATGGAACAAACTGAAAACACACGCCAAAATAGAATCTCCAGATCACTAAAACTAAACAACATGATAAAAGTATTGTTAGAACCAGCTATTTTAGTGTGTTTTAAACAGTACCTTGTCCATTGCAGACACCTTGGCTCCTTTATCCAGCAATAGTTCCACTATCTCTATGCTTCTCATTTTTGTGGCTTTGATAAGTGGGGTCTCTCCCTCCTAAAACACAAACACACACAGCATCTCAATTTAATTCAAGTTCATTTCATCCTGAAACTTATTCAGAACATATAAGGCTATACACGTAACTCTCAATTTTACAATTGATCAACAATACACAAGTGATAAAAGACACCACTCCCTACACATTTCTGTTTTAAAGAAAGAAAGAAATCCCAAGGTAGGTTGTAATAGGTGAATATTCATACTTTTTTCCCTGTAATTTTACAAATTTTCCAAAACAGACGCAAAACAACATTTCTATTCTGCGTATTGTCATTTATTATACAGTGAACAGAAATATGTCAAGATGAAAACTCAAGAGAAATAAAAAGGCACATTTGTTAGATCAGAAGCAGCAATAAACAAAAAGGCAAACTACATGTGACTCTTCTACACCTGACTACACATACCTTGGTGCAGCTCTCGGTGTCGGGATTACACTGCAGGATGTCTCTCACCATGGTAGCGTTGCCTTTCTCCACTGCCCAGTAGAGGGCAGTCTTTCCATCCTGATGTGGAAAAGACAAGGTAATTACTGGCTTGTTTTATCTTAAAATCAATCGTGTCATAAATGCAGAAAACGTATATGGACCGGTTTGCATAGCCGTAAATACAATGTAGAATTTTGTATTGTCCATGGCAGTTATGTGCAATGTGTAGCATCATGCATGAAGTGTTAAGGTGTGTTAACATAACCATAACATATTCCCATGAATGAAAATGTTCACTTGACCAAGAATCAACCAGGATAAATAAACAGTCTTGAGCAGCAGCGTGATATCTTACATTGTGAACACAAGGAGGCCTCCTGCATGCTTTTAAATATCCATATATTTGCAAAGACAGCAAGAGAGGGACTCCTACCTGGCCCCTGACGTCAATATCAGCGTATTTGTTCAGCAGAGCTCGGACTATCTCCACATGCCCTCCTCTCACTGCTCCAATCAGCATCGTCTCCCCACTCTGAAAGACACGAGGTAACAGAAAAATTTGAAAAAATCAGACAGAGAGACATGAATTGTATTTCATTCGTATTGTATTTCATATCAACCACTTTACAACATCAAGTTGGTGTCAAACAGCAGGCTGATAATATTGTGGTAAAGTGTCTCACCCTGTCTGGAATATTGACATAGGTGCCGGCGTCGAGCAAGTCCTGCACAATCTCGGTGTGTCCCTCCTTGGCAGCAATAGCGAGGGCTGTGTTGCCATCCTTGTCTGTCATGTTAACATTTGGGTTTCTCTTCAGCAGCTCCTTGACAACCTCAGTGTAGCCACCTTTCACTGCCACAATCAGCGCCGTCATTGAATTCTGAAAAAAAATGAACAGAGAAGCACTTAGACATTTTGGAGTCCTTCAAGTCCTAACATTTCTCCAATCTTTTTCTCTACATGAACAGATGTAAAAACAACGTGTCTGTCTCAAATGTTCAAATGATAAATGCTCATTAAACAATAAAGATCATTATTTGCAACTACAAACTGTATCTCTCGCATGCTGTCTGTTTATTTCAGCAGCTTTGGGGACACTGCAGGCTTACGACAATTTATTATTGACATCTCATTAACAGAACCAAATAACTCTAATTTTCCAGACACTCTAATCTCCTGATCATATGTAAATTAACTACTATGCAACATTAACTACTGCAGTTCTATCGGATTATTGATGGTACATATGAAACAAACACATAAGTCAGGTTGTCAGGACAGATGTAACATGACTCAAAGGAGCCCAGATGTGCTGCTTCAAAGCTGTAATCAATTATTTACATGTTGTTTATTGTGTTGGTGCCACTTACCGGCACTCAAAAATGTAATAAAAATAAACAATTTTCTATATTTTTCCAGACTTCACATTTTCAAAGGCTTCTTAAACATCCCACACATATCTAAGAAAAATTTCTTCTCATCATTATTAAGAAAAATGGCATGGCGGAATAATAACCCTTTCATTGTGATTGCGACACGTTTGGCAACATACATACACTTAATTTCAAAAACAACACACAAGCTAAAAAAAAAAAGCTTGTTCTAGTCCTTACTTCATCTATGATTGCAATTTTTTCCTGTCATATACTGAGAAGTATATAATGTATGGAGAAACATACAAAAGTCTTCTTGTGAGGATCATTTTGAATGAGAGCTCCTACACTGCAGTGCTCCTGATATGACTGCATCAATCATATATACATTTTGAATTCAACCTTTACTTCGGGCAAAATCACAATAGAAATAAAGATTACATAAAGATGGTGACACTTGTGGCCTTAAAACTATTAAAATATATCCAAGCTGTTCTCCACTTACATAATGCACTTGAATCTTAATCTCAACTAATGCATGCTATGACAGACAGTCTACATGCGATCAATTTTCAGTATTCTCTGGTATATTTACATAAACTACAACTAATCTTACACTTAATTCCAGCTTTTCCAGCATCATGTCTTCCTATATGAAAGCATGACAGTGTTGGATACCTGTTAAATGCTACTTACTGCTCCTTCCTGGTCCACATCAGCTCCATTGGCCAGGAGGTGCATCACACTCTCATAGTGGCCCTTCCTTGCCGCCCAAATCAAAGGAGTGGTGCCATACTGTGAGGGGAAAGAAGGAAATATGATAGAGTGCATGAGGCGTGTGTGGTAAGAGGTGATTCAGTCAGCTACCCAGGAAGTTATAAATTATGAAGGAAGGATAATAGATAAAGGAAGACATGAGAGAGGCTTAGGGAAATCGAAGGTGAATGCGGACCAAGACGCTTGAATTTTTAACGCCGAACCCTGACCACTAACTACATCTTCTGTGTGATTAAAGCAAGTAAATGATGAACATCTGTCAGTATGTAGTTACCTTGTCTGAGCAGTTGACCTTGGCTCCGTGCTGCAGCAGGAGATGGACAATCTCTGCATGGCCTCGACCTGCCGCCCAGATAATGGGGTAGACGCTGTACTGTTGGGGCAGAGGAGAGCGGTGAAGTCATGCTGACAGTAACTAATGATCAGTGTTCGGCCTGCGGTCATACAAATGCTTTAAGCCATCTCACATGACTCAAACAGCAGTTGATAAGGGAGGCATTGCACAGTGCAGGTGAAGAGAACGGTTGTGTGTTTTTGCTCTGCGTTTCTTTGGATTCAACCAAAGTTTAAAACAACCTAACCAAAATCAAAACATCAGTTATCATTTTCAGTTGGGATTTTAGATGGAAAAGATAAGCACACAAATGTAAGTGATGATAAAATGTGTGTTCACTCTCAGTACCTGTCCAGTGATGTTAGGGTTAGCTCCTTTTTCTAACAGCAGCTGGGCCACATCTGTGCGACCTTTATAGGCTGCCCACATGAGAGCAGTCCAGCCTCCCTGAGTAGAAAACACATACACAATACAGTTGAGTTGTTGGAGATTTAATAGTTTAATAAAATATTGTGAGAGGAGACGATTTGTTCATGTCGAGAAGACAGCTCTACATACAATATATGTTATATTCAGAGTATATAATTATAGTCATTCTATTCATGCTTACAGAACTGTTTAAATCTAGGCAGATTTTGTGGTAGGAAAATGTGCTATTTACAGATGGTGTGACACTCTTTCCAGTGAGTGAACAGTATCACACAGAGTGGCTTTTTATAATCCCACTGTGATGACTGGCTGTTATCTCTCCTGTGCAGCTTAGACACACCCTGAAGAGTAATGAGTCAGTTGGTGTCCTGAGTCACTTGCATAAAGTCACAGCGGCCAAGGATTTAAAATCTACATGTCTCATCCATGCTAAAATAGCTAAAGAAATAAAAAAATGGCAACCTTTTAGAGGTAATATATAATTTCTGTAAATCTTTTACACTACGTCACAATGGTTTACTGCGCTATTACTGTCTTTTAGCATTCTAGCCTAGAAACATACATTGCCTCTTGAGCTATTAAGTCCCAGGTAATAAACACACGTATGTCATCTAAGTCTTATACATATACAGAAAAGCTGCTATAGTTACAGACTGTCTGCCGCGAGCGCATCTGGATGAGTTAAGCAAATAATATCCCAGCCCCATGGCAAGACAACCAGAGCTCAATAAATGGAATTACTACCAGAGAGGAGCCATCACACAGAAAGTAATTTCATTTTCTGTCCATTTACAAGCTAATGGATTATCCTTGTCAACCAGCAGTGGGACAGTTGCATTCAACTGAAATAAAGACACAGTTAATTCTGACCAAGCATTTCAAGTACACACAGTAGATGGGCATAGAATCTTATTCTTTTATGTTGTGTAACCATCACTAGTTTTTACCTATAAATATCAATTTTCAAGTTTTTGGGTTTTAGGAATATATTACTAGGCCCTGTTCTTGCACCACTTTATACCTCAATATTCTTTTTCTTAGTTTCATTTGGTAATATATGGTATAAATTGATTAAAAACTATCAGTAAGTGGAAAGAGTGAGAGGGAGAACAAGAAGCAATTGCTGGCCAGTTAACCAGGAGTACTGAAACATGTTTCACCCAGTAAGCTACCAGGATGTCTCTACCCCAATTTTTTTTTATCTAACTTCCTTTAAAACGTAATTATTTTTTTTACCTAAATAATGCAAACAATATATGAACTTAACAAAACATAATATGAGTACTTAGACTGATTTCGGGTGATTGAAGGTTACACTTAAGTTCTCTATTCATGAAACGCAAAATTAGTTTTACCAGCAGATTGTAAGTGAAGAGAAACATTCCTGTGCGTGTTTTCTCACCATGTCTCTGTGTTCCAGGTTGGCATTGTTCTCCAGCAGTTCCCTCACTACCTCAACGTGTCCCTCCTTAGCTGCTGAGATTAACGCTGTCCAGCAGTCCTGTATACAGAGACAACTAGTTACTGTGAGAATTCCCATCAGACTCCAGACGCAGCTGACAAAGGATCCGTCAGAGCAGGACATGGGACACCAGGAATGGTCGAAGCACCCTACCTACCAGCTGGTCATACCAGGTGCTCATGGGAACACGGTGTCGCATTGACAAACTCAGGTGTCAAAGAGTAGAGTACGAAAAACAAGACTTGGTGACTACAGTATGTACTGCTTTCCCTCTCTTCTTCTGTGACAGTAAGCAGAAGTTAGAGGGTGCTACGTGTAATAGCAGGTTACATGTACGTGAGATGTTGATGAGAGGTGTGTGAGCATGCATGCGTGTGCCTAAGTGGGAGGGCGCTTGCATGCATGAGAGTGTGCGTGTGTGGGGGCTGGCTTCTGAAGACACAGGGTGTTGGCTAGCGAGAGGATCCTGTCATTTAGTCGAAAGCGCAAAGGTAAAAGTTTGTAATAAGCTGTCATTATGGCTCATGATGGCTCATAATGGCTGAGGACTAAGCCCTAGTGTGGTGAGTTCAGCAAGATGGAACATCAAGGCCCCTAGTTCTTTCTTCTTTGTCAGGTGGATGATGTGGTTGGAATGACCGCATTGTTTTTCACCTGTGCTTCGACTACGTGTACACCGCATGTACCCCATGTGCAGGGGTGTACTCATATTAGGAAGTTTGAGATGTTATATGTGTACATTTGCTCGCTTACAACATCATCCAAGTTAACGTTGGCTCCTCTCCTAATTAGCTCTTGTAGGATCTCCAGATTGCCCTGCTCTGCTGCCACCATCAGGGGAGTCTGTCCATTCTGAAACAAGGAGACAGGGGATGGAGTGAAACAGCAAAAATGATTTTTAACACACCAAAAAGCCAATTAATTATACTATTTTCTCTTTAGCCCTCAGATAATTCCCTGGAAAAAAAAATGACAAGCAGTGAAATTATTTCTTGATTCAACTCTAATGCTTTACAGCAGGATAATCTGAAAAGCAACCTCTAAATACCGTATGGCTTCTACTCAGTTTTTCTATTGGTCAGATTAAGGGCTTAAAATCGTGTTGTTTCGTGTTGACAACAAATCTCACGAAAAACCGAAAATAAAATGTGTTTTCAGGCTCCACTATGTCTGTGGCCTATACTTTCAATTTTTTTAAAATGGCAAAAAACAATGATACACAGTACTTTTTAGTAAATGCTACCGAAATGCAACTCTTAAGTAGATAATTAAATTGCTAGGGAGCACTTTCAGTTCAGGATTTAGTGCTTTAAGTGAGTATTTACAGCAGCAGAAGGGTGTATGTGGGAAGAATATGACTATATACACAGACACAGAAAATATTTAAATGTCACACACATCAACAGCATAGCTCAGTTATGCATTTTGAAGTTTATAGGCAACAATGGCAATATAAAGCACAGAGCAATAACCTGAATAAGGCTTCAGCTACATAGAGAATGCTTGTTAGTAGAAGTTCACTGTGGGTTTTGGTCTTTTCCTGGAATTTGCTCACAGCATATCATATCACTGGACTTATCCTTGAATTTGTGCAATAACAAATAACATCTATGCATCATATATCACAATGACAGTGTCTACAATGGCACAAAATTCTGTGTGGGTAGTGTGGAGGTGTTGCATTAGGGGTTTTATTGACTTGAGGTTCCAAATGCTGCCCTAAATTCACTCTTTGCTTCTTTCAGTGTACATTGCAACAGTTTCATCTAAGTACCTATGAAAAATATTCACTCTGCTTAGAAGTATTTGTTTTCTTGTCTTGTCTCGCTTCACTGTTTCTATGGAATAATAGCATAAAAAGCTAAAAAAAAAAAAAAAATCTTTTTAAAGAGAATGTTCATGCTTTACTACTTTACAACACTAAAAAAATCTCTTTTTTGCAGTGATCAACAGTAAAAACAACAAAAAACAAAACTTTACAGTCTAAACAAAGACAAAGACACATGAAACATCCAGTTTAAGTGGATTAAATACCTTTTATGAGTACTGTAAGTCTAAATCTAAAATCCTGTTTCCCGCAAAACCCTTGGTACATGATGTTAAAGAACCTTTAATTACTGCGTGGCCTGCCCTGAATGTCTCTAGCGAACAGGAAGGTTGTCGTGATATGGCCGACTTACATCGCTCCTGCTGTCCACATCCTTGAACTTGTCCAAATGTGCTTTGACGGCAGCCAGATTCTCCTCCTCCACGTAGCTGAACAGACTCTGGACAGCCAGAGAGGTCATCTTTAAGGAGGTGGTGGTATCCATGGCTGTCTGCTAAGCACCTGTACACCACTGTAGAGTGAGAGAACAGCAGATTAGTTTTCACAATAAGCAAAGGACAGCAACAATATCTGTCTGGCCTGTGCAGCTAAATGTACGGCACTACAAAGAGACAAACAGAGACGTTAAAATCATGGCCAGGGAGAGGGTGTGGTGTGTCTTTGAAGTGTTGTCCAAACCCAGCTCACATGCAAAAACTCACCCATACAAGCACAAAACAGACTACATGTTTGTTTAGGAAGTAGTTACAGCAAATCTAGAAACAGGGAGACACCCATACAATCAGAGAATAATTTCTTTCAACTGTGTGTTTGTGAGCATTAAAATATGCATTGTTTACATGTAGCAGCTGTAACTTTATTTTCCAAGCACTAAACACGTCCCCAAATGAAAAAGTTTTCAACCAAATCTGCTTTTGTTTCAAAAGAAACTGTACATTTTTTTCAAAGAATGTGTAAGTATGGTTACAGCAGCACAGTGCAGAGAACATGCTCATTAAACAAGAGCTAACAGGGCTCCTTAAAGTCTATTCAGTTTTGCTCAGTCTGTCTGCTCATGCTGAAAACATGAACTGAAGTTTGTCTACTCAGTATAATGAAGGCATCGCAATAACAGTGCTCTGTTCAAGATAGCAAACCAAGTCATCAAAGACCAATGAAGACAGACAATAGTCTTTAAACTCTGACTCTTTGATGTAACAAAGACTCTGACAATCAGTGCACTCGACTGTGTGCTCCAATTATATCAAGGCCATCCTCCGTTTGAGCTTCCTCCACTGCCTGGAATTGAACATTGTGGAAGTTGGGTTAAAAAAAAAAAGACGATTCTGCTTGAAAGTTCGATAGGTGAAAAAGAGTACACTTTTATATAGAAACTGCTTTGCATTGATGGGAAAATAGCAGTAAGACTCGACTAGGTAATTGTCTGAATTGGGCAAATATATGCACAGGGACCGCTTTGGGGAGATAATCTATAACAGCCCTACGCATTTTAAAGCATTATCTTAAAATGTTCCTCAATTTACTGAGTAATTTCTATCCCTTTTACTTCAACTAGTGCATCAACAGTTCTTTTCCTGCCTTACTACTCTTCTTGCCACTAACTTCTTCCTACATTGATATGTGATCTCCTTGGAATAATAATTTAAAATGTCCAAAGTTGCCTTACACCAAATGTATAATACCACTGGAACCGAAAAAAAAGCCCTCATTTAAGGCTGCTTTTACTGTATGAGGGATTCAGCCGATCAATAAAAAGCTCATTAATGATTCATCAAGTTGGGCTCGTCCATCATAGTCAGGCGCACTTCCTGCCAGAGCAACACAGAATTAATCAGCTGCATTCATTGCTTGCAAGTTGCCTTGGCAGTGGGTTTCACATAATAACTACCAAACGCGCTGCTCAATATTTCACCATAATCCTTCAGACAAGCAGCTCAGGCTCAGGTCAATAAACGCTTAAATGTCACATGCCTGTTGGGGCTGTCAGCACAAAGGCTCAACAGTCCAGCCAAATTCAGAGCAGTCAATCAATGCATAGCTACGGGATCTTCATATTTTTTTTTTTTTTTGCTGGATCTGACCCACTTTATTCAGTCTGGGATCACCTGCCAACTGTTCTTCCATATCAGAGCAGAAGTGAGAAAAAAAAATCCTTTGTTTATAGTGATGGCAACAAGAGCCTGTTGACACACCCTCCCCAGCTCCTTGTCTCTCAACACAATGGGTGGACGATTACACCAGGATCAGAACCAATCAGTTCACATTTTGCTCTCTCTCTCTGTTCAGCTGTGATCAGACACATCCTTGGAACAAAACACATGCCCAGTAAAACCCAGCAGACACAACATAGCAGGAAAAATAGTGAAAGCCATTAAATTGTTAAAGGTGAAAAATATTTTGGCATACAGTCCCAAAAGAACACTAAAAAGTAGAACATAAGAAACACTTACCTTGGTGTAGGGTGAAACTTATATTTGTCAGTTCACCACTAATGTTGTACAAACACTACTACAATCCTTGCTCAGTCGCACAGAGTATCAACAAGCACTGCCGGGCTCACGCTCAGCATCCCCCCTTTTACTAACAGCTGAATATTAGATGAGGGGGCTGGCCTACGCCCAGCTTTTCCCAACACAATAGACACACGCGAGCAGATTTCCATTCATTACATGCATTGGCCTCGCACCAAATGATGTAGATAAAAGGATGATGAGGGCAATTAAGATGTTGGGACAAATTTGTGTGGTTTAATTTTATGAGTAATGCAATAAAGTAACATTTGGTTGATAATAACAGGAGCTGTTACTGGCAGATTATCACTGTAATCACAGTGCTTAAATGATTCAAAATCAGCTCCATACTGACATGAATCAAAATAAACACAATATTTCACAGAGAGTTATTAGAGCAGTGAAAAATACATACACACAAACATTTATACAGATGAGCAAGAAAAGAAATTTGGTGAAAGAAATTAGCAGATGGCCGCCGTGGAGCTGAAACAATCAATCAGTTAATCAATTAGTCCGTCAATTATTTCGCTAATTATTTTTTAAGCAAAAACCTGTGAGGATTCGCTGCTTTACTCTGATTGCAAATTGAACTTGTGTTTTAGAGTGTTAGACAAAACCAGACATTTAAAAATTACCTTGGGCTTTAGGATGACTGGCATTTTTCACAATTTGTCTGACACTTGACAGGGCGAAGCTATTTATTAAAGAAATTAACTGTTAATTGCAGCCCAACGCACTGCTTATTCCACACTTTAGCATTAAAACAAACGTGACATAGAAAAGACACCAAGATCTGCTTTTGAGTCAGTTAGTCCAGTGGTCCAGTGTTTCTGTTTAAACACTAGATATCATTGTAAAAATTCAAATAAAGTCCTGGTCAGTTGTGCTGTTATCCGAACACATTCAAATGAGAGGTACTGAACTGAGCAGGCAACACTAGATAGGATCTCTAAATTTAACCAGTCAGCTCTTTATGGCTTGTCATGTGGGTATGAAACTGCTGAGGATTCAGTTCCCACCTCTACATACCACCTTCAAAAAAACAAGTTTGCTGGCTTGTCTGGAAAACTTTAACAAGCAAAAAATGGAAGTGGCGTATTTTCAGTCGGTGTCTTACACTAGAAGGGGGTCTGAGTTTTACTAAACTTTCTGTTTGGGGTCACAGAAGCTGCTGGAGGAAAACTTAAAAGTCTGCAAAACAAGCAAGGACACAGTATCAATATCACGGCAACTGCCTACAGCTGCAACTTTAAATTCAGTTTTTGTTCAGAGACCACCTGACCCTGTTCCTGCCTATTCAGCGCTGTCAGAAAGTTAAACATCTGTATCACGCACACACACCACATGTCCTCAAATGCGACCAGCAAAGAAAAGTCACAAAAAACTATTTTCCTGTTGTCTGACAAACGGTTTTTGACAGTAAAGTCACAAGCAGAGCTACTTCCCGTGTTTACTACTGTCACTAGGAAGCAACAGCAAAACACAAGCTAGCCAAACTCCCAGCGGCTAACAGGCTAACGCTAGCTCTCTCCAACAGGTCCGTGTACTTTTATCACCTTAAAAGGCAAATAAAGTACAATTCACAACTTAAAGTCAGCTTACCTTAACTGGGCCGCTCTGTAATCGTCTGTATTTTGATTCCGGTGCGGGGGAGGAACTTACAAACGTCGTTTTTTTTTAAGTCATAATGTGTTTGCTTCAGTGTTAAACAGCAGCGTTAACCTGCTCCAGCAGCAGCTACAGTAAAGACACAGTGAAGCTCCTCCTACTATCCCGGTTACAGCGGTTTAACATGTGGTCCCCCACAAGATTAAAAAAACTACACAATCTGACAGGATTACGTTGGACACACAGAACAAAACACTAAAATACTGACAGTTCTAACATACTTCCCTTGACAAGTAATAGGCCATGCTGTGTTTGAACTTTACTTTAGTTAATAGTTAATTTGCAGATTCAGATTTTAAAAACCTTGACTGATAGTTTTTCAATACAGTAAACTGTATAACGATGAATAAAGTTGCTAATAATAACCTTTAGGAGGCTACTTATACCTAATAACAGTCTAATATGAATACATAAGTTATACTATCTATACTATTTATACTACTCATACCACTGTTTATCTTTACCTGTTGATTTAGATGATCTATTTATATTGTTTTCACATCTATATATTAATTTATTAGCGTGTTCATAGCCTCTGCCCATTCTGTTTATGCTGTAACACACTGTATATATGATACTATAATGCACTTTACTGGTGTTTTTGCTTTTCTGGTTAGATATGAAACTGCATTTAGTTGTCTTAGTACTTGCATTTTGTCATTGATACACAAAAATGTACTACTTTACTTATTATTAATAATAATTTACTAATTTACTACTATGTGTTCTATTTATTATAGGTCTTTGGTTATTTATTTATTTATTCATTTATTTATCATAGGTTTCGCTTACAATTTACCACAAATGTTATTTATTCTGTACGCTGCTGGACCTGGGTACAAATTTTGCTCCCTCGTACTTTTGACGTGTCTGAATGACAATAAACAGGACTCAACTGAACTGGATGACAATAAAGTCTAACCTAATCTAATAATTCAGGACTAATTGTTCTGTTTCATCATTAACTTTCCATTTGATACATAGGTAATTTTAGCTGGTCAATAAAACTCATATTGCAGAACTTGCAATGTGACTTGTAATGGGATATTTTAATATAATGGAGATACGCTGACATGAGTGGAGGACCAGAGTACCCTTTCATAACTGATTTTTCCCCTATTTCCTCTTACATTCATTGAACTAGATCCAATAGCTTAATGCCAAAGAAAGGCATAGTTTGTAAGAATATAAGGTGCAAAACTAGGGCAAATCCTGTCAAATTTTCTTGTGCTTTTGGTGTTTTTATGCCTTGATGAGTTTTAGTAGCATTAAATACATGCTGGAATTAAATATATTACTAAAACAATAAAATACACTATAAAATGGCATTCTAATAAATATGATTAAATATCACAAATTACCTAGAGTTTACAGGATATATAATAACATTTAAGTAAATATAGGCCATTTTTGCACAGGACGTTTAGATTTTGATGATGGATGTGTTCTAATCAAATGGATGCACAATACCAGGATCCTGAAACTGAAGCAGCCAAATTGAGTTTAGTCAATAATGACTATACATCTGTAATATTCCTATTGTTACATATGTCCCCGATTGAAAGTCCTATTGGTTTACTTTCAGTGTAAATATCAATATGTATACTGCATTCCTTCTAAAGCAATATACACTGACATAGATCACCAGTAACTTTATACTGTAACTGTAACAGTGCAATGACATTGCAGCATAACAATATATGGATATGGTGTGTTGGCTTATTCCCATTTCTACTCTATAAAGAAAGTATTCATAATCAAACATAGTTTTAGTGTTTAAAAATAATTTCTCTTTATTTTGCCACATAAATCAGAATTTTAATGTACTGTTATACAAATCTTTCAATAAATTTCCTTCTGACACAAAAATAACCATTATGTTACACAGGCGCGCACACGCACACAAACACACACGCAGGCACACATGCATACATACGCACAAAAACAAAATGCGCCATTCATGATTTGGCACTTTGGACATATGGAGCAGTTTGCATTTATCTGCTGGTTTGGGTGGCCATGCAGTGCAATAATCGCTATGTTTGTAGAATGACATCCCTTTTCTTTAGGTGGGCCGCGCTCGCCTACACAGGGCCCAGGCTACAAATATAGTTCACTTGAGATCACATCAACATGTACGGATCACATGAATACTGGTACACACACGCACAGTTATGGCAGGAATATGCAAATGTTAGAAAGTCTTAAAAAGAAATGAAACGAGGTGCGCACTTCAAAGCCCACCTCTGCTGCTTTGTTATTACTTTACATTAACACAAATGCACCAAGTCAACTCAAGTTACTGACAGATTTTTAGAGAGAAAGAGAAAAAAAAAGCGTAACTTCTAAATGTCACGATATTGTCGGCTTGTTGCCAGATTATATCTGCTCTAATGGATACACAAACGTGTCATTTTATTTTTAAAACAGTGAGGTGCCTTTGGGTTGCATCTTCTTTGCCAGTTCCATTTAATGAAGTGAAAACTTTCACAAGGATGCATGTTTGAACATCAGTGTGTTGTAAAGAGTAAATTGGATGATTGAAAGGCCTATGGTGAGCCGTGGACCAAAACAACATAAGGAACCAGTGTCTCTTACACCGTACAGTAAATGCTCCCTGAAACATCCTCTACTCTAATATTAAGTGTACACAATATGAAATAATACCATTTAACCACAACAGCTGGTCTATGTCTTTGAGTTTTGTACAATTTTATTATGTCACATACATAAGTAACTGTGTCAGATTTCCTCACAGACAAATGCAAATTGCAAACTTGGAAAAGTTGTAGCCTGAATATGCCAATATGTGCCTTTATGCACTGTGCTTCAATTGGACTCTTCTACATTCAGTTGGATTTTAATAGTTATGGCTATAAAATTGTAACAATTAAGTCAATGTGGTGATCTGATTAGATTTATGTTGCATTTTTAGGGTTGTACACTAATACTTAAACTGTCGAAATAGTTAACAAGGTTGTAAATAATCCATTATCTTTCCTTAACTCTTAATTTGGACTTCTATTAATGGAACTTGTATTTCAGAAGCAATACATCTGAACACAGAGGAAACCTGTTGTGTGAAAAATATGAGTAGATTAAAAAAAAAAAATCACACCTCTGAACTCTAAAAAAACAGAAAAGAAAAAAGTATTGTAAATCACGAGAGGATAAATAAACTCCCTTTGGAACGCACATTTATCTGATGGATCATGTTTGTCAAAAGAGAAGCAGATATGACAAATACAAAAAGAAACAAAAATCCATTTAGTAACTCATGAGTGCCTTTTCTTCTTTTAAACCGTCCACTGCTGGACACGGACGAGATCTGAATTTCACTTTTGGACTCTTGGTCAATTCATCCCAGAAGACAACAAACAAAACCAAAAAAAAGAATGAATTTCAAATAGTGTTGTCACAAACATCTAAATACAAAACACGCACAATGTGAGTTCTTCTTGAATAAAGATTTTTTTAAAAAGACATAGAAATCAAACAATATTTTGAGGATCCTAAGGCCTGTTTGAAATTGGCAGCTGATGATAAAGGTTATGTTTCTTTTACATGTGTACGTTTTCTGTTTCCACCTAACAGAGGCTTGTATCCAGACAATGACAAAAACCCTCCACATACTGCACTTCTTTTCTCTTTATATAACACAACACCCCAATAGAGTCACTGCATTTAGGTTCCTGCAGCGTGCCATCCAAACTGCTGTTTCACCTGCAGAGTACATAGAGGGTTTAAGGCAGCTTGAAAATCTCCATTTTCACTAATGTAAAGTAACCACTAGCACTCATTAGTTTACACCGTGGCCATTGCTTCATGTTGGTCTCTCATCCACGTCAGAAGTGTGATTGCTGTCATCCTTGCTACTGGAAGTTTTGACAGGATGTTGACTTGTGTTTTTTTCTGTTTGATAGGATTCTCAGAGATATTTGGTTCTTTGTCAGGTAAACAGACTCGACACACTCCAGCTCTCAGTGTTTTCGTAGTTCATCTCAGTGTTTCTGCTGCTGATGGGACTGTGCGTCGCTTATCCCGGGCCTCATGTGGCCTTGTCTTTCTGGTTGCAGTTGTTGTCTGTGCTGTTGTGATCTGTCTCGTTGTCCTGTACGCTGTCCTTCTGGAGGATGTCCTGCTGCTCTTTGGGCTGCCGGCGTCTCGATCTGACAGGTAGGGCCAGAACCACCAGCAGACATAGAAGGTGTAAGCAGAAGTACCAACACCTGCAAAGACACCCAGTACAACAGTAGAAATTATGGGAATAGAGTTTACTAATCGAGGGATTTGAAGGATAAAAGATGAAAATAGGTGCAGAACATCAAAGATTTTTTTGTAATTTTGTATTAATACTAAATAGGCTGCCACAATAACAACAAAACAACCTAGTATACAACAACACAAAATATAACAAGGTGTCGACAGTATAGTATCTCAGTTAATCGTTGACTTCCTTATAATGGGGTCTCTGTACCCTAGGCTACAAAACAAACAGGACTCTTCTGTTTCATTCCATATTAATTGCAGATATGCAGGGTGGAAATGCATTTCAAAACCTGATCCCAGCTCATTTCAGAACTACATTTAGTATTATTAATCACATCAGTTATTTGTTCCATTCTAAGGTCAAAAAAACTCAACAAACTAAGTTTGTAAAAGCCAAAAAATATATTATTTTCCTGTCTCTTTTACCATAGCTGTGCAATCCTTTCACTTAACAAGCCAACAACAGGACCATAGATCAATCTTAAGCTGAATTAAAATATAGTCAGATTTGTTGGCACCTTAGTATCATGGGCCTAGATGCACTACTTTGGGCCTGGCTGAAATAGTTCAACAACTATTAGACAGACTGCGTGAAAATTTGTACAAATATTCACGGTCCTGTTTAATCCTACAGACTATAGTGAACTGATCATTCCTCTTGAGCCACAATGAAGTTGACATTTTTGGGCATTTAACAGAATGCCTTAAAATCTGCCACATGAAATGTCATTGAATTTGATGAAGTGTAATGACTTGGTGATCGCTTCATGTTTCATCTCGCGCCATCATCATTTGGTCAAAATTTGTCCAGTACTTTGGTTTAGGAACGAATCCCTGCAAAGTGAGTCTGTTTTATACTGCCTGTCTAGCAGCCACTTGCTGATGATTGGGTCTTTATTTCATGGCCGCAGCTGATGTTGAGGCGGCCCGTTTTATTTCATCATCAATCCTCTCCATCCTTCGCTCGTTAAGCTGTCTTGTTAGCCGTTACAGCCTGACGGGACCCAGGCGAATAAAAAAGCGTTAATTTCTACACCAAGGGCAGCCGCTTCATTTACATTCCTATTATTACAACAATTCCACATAACAAGTCACTCTACTAATTACCCCACAGTAAAGCCGACACTGTAGTATTCTGTCTTGTACTCCTCAGTGTCAAACCTGCAATACTGCATTAATATTAACACACATCTTAATTAAGTACCTGTAGAATTTGAGCGAGGGTCCCACAGCAAGTAAGACGAATGGCACCACTGTGTAACTAATGGCAACCTGAGTCCACGCCCACGTGATGACATCATAGATGCATTTGTACGAGTCAGACACCAGGAAGTATGGTCTGATGTTGTGTCTTATCTGGAAGAGAAGAAAATGACCTTGAAGTTGAACTTTAAACAAAAACAAGCTGTACACCTTAAATTACAATCCTCTCATTTGACCGTTTAGTAAACTAAAGTTGAACTGAGCTGAGTGACCTGGTTCTAGAAATTACTGCCTGATGCTGCTTGTTATCTGTCCAACTCCCATTTTTGCTGCCTCTTTCTGTCTTTTTCTGCCTCACAACCCTTCAGAGACATCTATCTCCATATCGCAGTGGCCAGTAGTAACTGGGTCAGTGACCTCTGTGTCCTCTTTCAGATAAAGACGAATAAAGTCCTGCAGAAACTCACCTGCACAACAAATTTACGGCAATGGCATTTCACTTAAACAACCCAGTGTGCTATCCAGAGTTATGGTGCATTTCAACTGTACTATCACTCCACTGTCTCTACGTAATATCCTCATGTCTTCTTCTTTTACACAACTAGCGTGAGTAAGTCTGGCTTAGCACAGATTAGTGGTAATGGCATCACACTTAAAATGAAGTAGTGGTACATTACATCATCATTATCCACTTACTCTCCATAAAATGGTTTTGTTGTGTGTTTGTTGGTCTGCTAAGTAGCTGTGGTAAATCTAAAGAGCTCTTACACACTAGCACGGAAGAACAGATGCATTTTGTGCTCATTATGTTATGCATCCTAAGTTCCAAAGACAAGTTTCTCCAAATTTAGAGGTACAATTGTATCTATTTTGACTGAATTTGGACGGATAAAGCTATATTCCAGCTAAAGGTAATGCGTAGACAATATAGATGTTTGTACTCACTGCACGTGCAGCCATGGTCATGGCGATTCCAGTGAGGAAGGTAAGGAAGTAGCCTGGGTAGACCCCGTGCCACATGGCTGACAGCAGGAAGGTGGCAGCAGTGGGGTTAATGGCACAGCGCTCGTAGCACACCCTGAAAAGAAAATCATTCAAAAAGAGTAGAAACAATTGAACAAATGACTCATTACAGACTTCCAGCACCTGGAAAAATATACAAGTTCACTGCACCAAAGATAATTGCTTCAAGTTGTGCTTCTAGTCAAATATTATTAATATCAAAACATTCAGTGTGAAATATGCAGATTCTCTACAGAACTCTCTGAGTCTCTTGAGCAACACCCGGTATTAAAACCTGAATGTTTTTACCTTTTGAGCCAAAGAGCTGTTTGAATATTCCAGTTGTCTAGGAACATCTTGAAACTGGTGGCAAACTGAAAGGGAATCCAGAACAACATACTTTTAGGTGTTAAGTGCAAAGGGCCTTTACGAGTGTAAAATGGATCTCATAACATGATCCACACCTCAATATCCAGAATTCTGAGATTGGATATAAGGTCCCACCGTGGGGAGCCATCTATGTTGTATCCATTGAAGCCAAATCCGGCTGCGTTGTTGATGGCGTCAGCTGCAGGAGAAAGGTACAAATGTTCTTAGAGTACGATAACAACAGCAAGGGGCTCCACATCCTTAGAATAGATGAGTTTGTGAGGTGGTGACAGAAACAGATGGACATACGGCATCACGTGTATTTGTTGTTGGTTAAGAAGTTAGAGCTGCAGTTTTCACTTCAGCACTAGATGGCGCTGTTACATCAAGAGACACTGTTGAATAAGAGGATTTTTTTAGGCTGCAACCACACATAGTGTGCTACAGACTACTTCAAAAATCATCAAATTCGCTGATCCCAGAGCAGCTCAGTGCGTTCATACTACTTAAAGGATCAGTGAGATTGAATAAAACCTCCTCAGTTTAGCATTCACATGAGTTTTTTGTGATTCACTCATTTTCACAGTATTGTATCTTGCTGCCAGTCTATGGTACAGGCATTCAAAATAACATATTTGATCTTGCTGCATTAGATCAAATATGTAATTTTGAAGGGCCATACCATCCAGGGCTTTCTCTTACACTCAACAACAGGTTTGCTTCTCTTCATTTTTAGTGCATGCTACACATTAGAAGACTGATCCACATATCGGAACATCTTATTTAGATATAGAAGGTAAAGTTACTGACATCACAAAGTAATTCATTGATTGTTTTAATTTACAAAAATCTAATAAAAACATATTATTCTTGGACTGCATAATAAGTGACTGTGTGATGATGATGTGTGCTCCACAATTACAGTCACATTGAACTCACCAAGTGTCCAGACAAAGTAGTACTTTGGCCTCAGAGCCAGCATTGCCAGGTAAAGGTAGATGACCTGGTGAAGGAAGGGTGTGGAGTTGACAAAGTCATCGTCGATGGAGTGCTCCACTGGCAGCAGCTTGCACAGCGACAGATAGATGGCCAGTGAGATGGCACATGTACACAGCTTGGAGATGACGTCATTCTGGGCAGAGGAGAGAGGAGGGAGTGTGATACAAAGCAGCAATGCAATTAAAACTCATTAAACTGTGTTATATTCAAAAGGGAACATGAGATACTATACTTTTCCTTTTAAACAAGTAGTTAAGTGGATTTGAAGTTATCTCAAGTCCTTGAGCCTTCTATCCTGTTTTATATTTAGTAACATCTGTGTTTCACTGTGTTCTTTTGTCTTGTGGGATGAACACACTCACTTTTGGAGAGTAATTAAATTATTATTGCATAATGCAGCAAGAATATATATATATATATATATATATATATATATATATATAACCTTGAGATTTAGACATGTGCGTCATTAAATTCTTAATAATGTCTGAGTTTTTGTTTCTGTAAAGAGAACTGAACAAATTATAATTACCATGGACATATTAAAACTGCTCCACTCAGGGCCTTTCAAACATTATCCAACATGCACTTACAAGAGAATGGTGTAGCATTAAGTCAATTTTAGTCCAATTCTGTGAGGGTTTATAGCAATTTTGAAAATAGAAGTCTACTTTAACACAGTGTTTGCAGATTTCGATTCATGTGGTAAAAACTGCAGTATTTGTATTTATCGTAAAGCCTGTCTGTGGGACAAATTTCCTTTTGTACCATACTTATTTCTGCAAAAAGAAACTGAAATGAATGGGCCTCACGACTATACAGAATCATCTCCACAGAGGTGTGATGTACCTTTGATGAGGGTTCACTCTGCTTGTACTTTCCATTCTCCTTGCCGTTGGCGTTCTCCTGGTGCCGTGGCTGGTAGCCCGTCCCCTCAATGAAGGCCATGTAGTCATTGTAGGAGCAGGTGGGCCCTGCCAGGATGCCCATGAAGTTACAGTTGTAGCTCAGGTATTCCAGCAAACTGGGCATCCGACTGAAATATGACAAGGTAGAGACAAGGGCAGATTGTTAGGAAAATAAAGAAGAAAAATGGAAATTAGAAAATGTTCATCAGATCATGTTGCAGTCATTACCCAAGTAGCAGGGAACAGTTTTAACCTAATGTCCAAAAAACAGATAATAATTTCTAACAAAGTGCTTATGAGGCTAAATGTGAGCTAAGGCTTTTAGCTGCAGCATTCATTCAATGTTTGGAGGATGATTATGTTCCATGATAACAAAGCAGAAATGTTCTCAAGCAACATTCTAACAGTGTTTTCCAGATATAATCAAAGCCTCAGATGAAGTTTATAAAATGTTCCTGTAATGTGATGTATTAACAAAGGTGGACCATTTAGCTGCTCTACTTGAGTGGATGCTTTGAGGATAACATTCAATCAACACATTATAGAACGTTCTCCTATCAAACATTCTCACAATGTTACACAATAACAAAGAAGGAATGTTCTAAAACAACATTCACAAAGTGTTTTGCAGATGTTATTGAGGCATAAGATGACAAAATGTTTTATAATAGTTGCCTTTTATGAGGAAACACATCGCAGAACGTTCTATTAAACGCTTCCCCAGTGACAGCGACAAAAATATACTTTCCATGCAACATTCAGAAAACGTTTTTAAGGTGTTATTGAGGCCTCAGATGACAGAACATTCTTTATAAGACTTTCCCGTAATGTGATATATAAACGAAGGGGGAACGTTCTGCCAAGAATGTTCTGAAGATGCTTTAAAAATGTTGCTGAGCGAGCCTATTGTTAAATTCATAAAACATTCCAACAATGTTCCATAACAAACATAAATAATAACAAAAGAAGATTGCTTTCAGTGCCACATTCAGTTTAACCAGTATTAGGGCAAAACCGTCAAACAATCACATCGCCAAACACTGTTTGAACATCCAACTTCTAAGGAGAACATTCTGGGAACAAAAAGAAAACCTTCGACTGAAAACATAACTTTTGCAGAACTATCTCAGAACATTTTTTGGAACAAGAAAATTCCAAATGAAGCATCTGACTGAATAAACCCAGTGACTTGGAGCAGTGGTGCTAAATTCTGCAACCTGTCCACTGAGAAACCAGTACGGTTTATTCTGTTGAGCTGTTCAGGAAAAGACGGAGGACCTTGACTGACCCTCTGCTCTTCCCTGTTGAATTTCCTCTGCAGGATGAAGCAGATCTGTCTGAACACGAGTTCTCGTTGCGACTGCTAATTCCCCTCCTTCCCTGTAGCCATCTCAGAGTTAGCAGCTGACTCACAGTAGCCCAGCAAAGGTTTGTGAAGCGAAGCTTTACGTTTTAGGCCTGGAAATTATGCTGTGGCTGTACTTGAAAGTTTTTGTGATGATTAGATTAAAATTTATGTCTTTTATAATGCTTCCAACTTTGTTTTTGTAGCATTATCCAGTTTGACAAAATGTGGCTGCATGAGTGTATTCATGTGTGCATCTAGGTTAGCTTTATATGTAACGTGTATGTTTTTTTTCCAGTTTCTTTCTTTCCCTTATGAAGCATTTCCTAGCTATGGTTTTGATAATTGCTTTATAAATAAACTTCTTGTTATGTCAGTCCTGTTGTCCCACATCGACCCCCTGTTAATTAACAATGGCAACCCATCTCCCTGAGCAAGTCCTACTTGTACATTTTTGCTGCATCTCAGCTGCATTACCAACAGGAGTGGCTGGGAAGAAAAATCTGCAGTTGTAAAGCAGGATAGATGGAGGGCACGGGCATTCCCGCAATACAAGTCACCTGAGAGTAGTATGAGTGTGGTTTCCAAGATACCGAGTGTCTAAAAACTGCTTGACAGCGCCAGTGAGAGACGGAAAGGGTGGAAGAGGAGGGGGTGCAATGTGGTGATTTCCTATGCAGACTGCAATAAAGCCTTTATTAAAATAAACGGCATCATTTCTCTCAGACTGAGCTCATGAATGCCACTTCAAAACCACATCGGCGTTTTAATTCAGCCTAATTGAGTGAACCCATCATCTGACGCAGTAAAAACATACCTGAGTCACATACCTGACAGCTAGGTATTTCTGACTGGGGGTCAGCTGACTTTCTCGCTTGGTCAAACCTACAGACAGATACAGAGAGACACCTCAGTGGTAACATGGGATAAAAGCTTGACAGCATATAATACACACACACACACACACACACACACACAACACATATTCTGACAAAAATCAAAGTAAAGGTTTGCAGGTATTGCAACCAAAGTTAGCCAGAGTCAGAGGTAACTAGCATTGCAACACACCGGCTCAGAGGCCAGTAAAGATGTGGCCCTTTAATGTAAATGGTATCTACTTCTTTTGGATGAGTTTGCAGAGGACAGTGGGTAAGCGAGAGAGGAAGGGAGGGAAGTTTTGGAAGGAAAGGGCAACGCAACAGTGCAAGCATTCCACTGTGTACACAACCTCACAACAACTCAGAGTTCCGCTGTTCCACTGCTCAGTTGGCTCTTTGTTGTGAAGACCTGTGGCTATGCAACTCATTAGACAACAAGAGCAAACGGGTCATTGTGCAAGGCTATGTTTAGTTAAATTCCGCTGCTCCTCTGGCCTAAACTGAATCTCTGATCCCAAAAGAAAAAAAAAAAAACAGGTGAAGAGAAACTCAGAGGCTGATTCATTGTGCTTTAAACCCTCAAATCCCCTAAACACTTCAGTGTGTTTAAAAGACATTGTATCTTTTTTTTTTCTAATCATGGAAATTACAGATTTTTTTTTGAGCCAGAAATTTTAAAAACAGCAAGACTAATTTCTGACATGCTTATTGTATATTATATATAATATTTCATCCATATCACTTTTTTCTACATGTCAAATTTAAAAATCTGACAAAAAATCAACAGCTTGCACTAACCAGACTCTGTAAAAAAAATAAAATTCTGTCCTTCTTAGGGCAACCGTGTAGCCATCAATGACTCCGCTGCAATTAACAGTCACTTGACAAAAATTCTCAAACTTTTTGGCTGGGCTTGGCTGAACTGCAGGCTGTGTTTACACAAAGCAGATAGGAGACAAGTATGGCAACAAATAAAAGATTTCACTTGTAAAATATGTATAGTATGCAGAGTCACCTTTTATACAGTATTGGTAGCACCTGTGGGCACTTGGAAAGGCTTGCACATGTTGACAATTTTTTTATTTTTTAAAAAATTAATAATCAAAGAAATTCAGCTTCTTTTATAATTTATGGCACTACAACCATTTCATAGTGGATTAGAGGACATTTTTGAGTTTTCTCTACATTTAGCCATGGTTTCTGCTGCTCCATAGATTTGCAGGACTTTATATTGCACTGAAAAATGTAGTAAAAAAAGTGACAAAAGCACAACACTCTCCCCTATATGTACTTTTACATTTTAGCAGCAAAAAACTGTGCAGCTAGTATGTGTGTGAGAATACACAGTAGTCAGGTATCAGGGCTGACAGGTCTATGAGGATGGAGATTACGGTCTTGGATTCTCATTAGACGCACAGTTGCAAGGAGAGACAGTGATCTGAGCAGAATTTAAAACACTATACTACCCTACACTGCACACACCAGTATACAAACTGTCATTACTGAACAAATTATGTTCAGTCTAGAACATCTTGATGGGACTTAAGACTCCAAGTGGGAGCTAAAAAGCTGTAAGTGACTCATCACCCTCTTAATCTCTAAGCCTCTCTGATACTTGATCACACTTGCTTATTTGAACCTTGATGTCAATTCTCCATCTTTATTTAGTCCTCATTATCACACATGGTGTCTCAGTTATAGCAGTGAAATCATTCTGTCTCAAAAAGCTGAGAAACTATCAAATCCAGGTCAAGACAAAGTGGACCTTATGCAAGCCCACGAAAGCTGCTCTGCCTTTAAAGTCAGAAAGCTTGCAGTGACTTCACAGGTTTTTAACAATTCCTGCCTCGATTTGTACGTACTCCAATAAATGTTTGCAGTTTTACAATCAGATTTGAACAGTCTACTATCAGTTCATGGCAAAAGTAAGCCACTAAATTGTTACATAGAGAGAGGGAGGAAGGGAGAGAGTGCACACTTGATCATTGCTCCATTACATAACTATGTTTATGCTCTCTTTCTGGTTCACTAGTCAGTTGTCAGAACTGACTACCGGCTCAGAAACGTGGCCATGTGATCTGTTTTTAAACTCCAAAGAGAACTGAACTGACATTTTCACTTCTGTCACGTCTGCCACTTGTTTTTTTTTAGAGGACGTGCACACACACACACACACACACACACTGAAAACACACAGTCTTTGAAGACACTTTAATTTGTCTTACCATCATGTATTTCAAATGCCAAGCTGGTAATCTTCTGTGTTATAACCATCATGGGCCTAATAAATAGAAAACAGAAAAAAAGTTAGAGCACATTCAGCTAACCCATCATACTGTTTTGACTTTTTCTTAACAAGCTGACATTTTCCAGAAAATATTTTTCTCAGATATGGAACCTTTTTTCAAATGGTTAGTCAAACATTGGTTGCTTTTGCTTATTAAAGGCAGGATGGTAGTATAAAGTAATGTTTTTGATGCTATCTTGAACAAATGGGCTTAGATGCCAGTTTATGTGGTCACAGCAGTAACAGTACCAGCTGCTGTAGTCACATCTTTACAATGGGAAGTTTCTGCTGGGATCATTACTGTATTTTTTAAACTTCCTGTAGCAATTCTTTCTGTTCTTCTTCTCAATTCTGTAGACCCCAAAACAGGGCTATGCTGCTCAGCCCTCTTAATCCTGATTTAATGAAATATTTCTCTGTCAAAGCACAATATGAATATCATTGCGAAGTCTGCTCTCATGTGATTTAGCCTACATTTAAAATAAATACAACTCTTCATTGATGCTTGCATCAGCAAGTTCTAGTTCTTGATTCATTTTACACAAGAAAACTGCTGGTGGCAACATCAAGCTAAGCTACAGTGAGGAACAAGGTGCAGGCTGGAGATGATCTGTTTTATAAATAAATCTGCCTCAAAGTTTTCGAAGGAAATTTTTAGATTACAGCACAGCTGGTCATAAGGGTCACACTGACATTTAGAAAAACATGCGAATTTGACATTTTCAAGAAAAACAGAGGGACAGCAGACATAGCCGAAGGAGTGAAATCTCTGCCCTCACAGAGGCAGTATGGGTTTGCATTGGGTTGCTTAGCAACTAGCCACCCCCACCCTGGTGGGAGTACAGGCTGTCTGCTTGAATTGTCAGACAGTCTGGAGGAGTGGGAACCAACCACAAGGAACTATAGTTCCTATCGACGTCCTCCTGCAGACACAGCTGATCAGTGTGACACGCTCTTGTCTTTGTTTAGCTGCTTAAATCAGATCTAAAATTGACCTGATTCTTGCTGATAATTTCTCCTTTTAGCATTATTTGCACTATATTTCACACACAAAATCAAACAAAGAGAGTCTTCAATTCTGAATTTAAAAAACAAAAAATTGAAGAGCTATGTAGTGTGAGAGTAACTTACCCTGTAAAATCTGCAGAGTACATGCCGTAGTCAAACACGTACACTCGTGTGATCTGACACAATATCAGATATCCGAGTGTCACAATGAAGCAGTACCTGCACACAGAAGAAGACAAAGAAAAAAAATCAGGCAAAAAATTACAACAGTGTTTTAACATCTGAAATATAGAAAAGCCACTGTCAAAAGAGCTGAGACAGAAAAACAGCTATGAAATTTGTGGCGTGGAGCTTTTCGGACAGGGCACCTTGAAACACATGATATAAAGATTTAATTTTAGACTTCTTAGGTGAGAACATAGGCTTCTATTTCTTTGTTTGCATATCTGTGGCAGTGTAAGGTTTTTGTTTTTTTAATGCAGCACAAAAGCCAGTGGCATCAGCAACAGGCCAGAACTACAGAATGGGGTGGGGGTCAAAAATCGAACAAAAGGGCAGAGAAGGCTCCAATAATGTGTCACTGTCAGTGGAGGAAGACAGAGGACAACACGACCTTTTAACAGAAGGCCAAAGACAGAGCAGCACTAAAGCCAGTGGGACAAAGCTGCTGCAGAGTCAGCCCAGGTCAAAGCTAGGCGAAATAGCATCCCTCTGCTCCCAACAATAAGAGAATTGTGCTGCTCTGAGAAGGAACACAGCGCACCATCAAGACCGAGGCTGCGTTGGAGATAAGACACGACGGGACCTCTTGATTCTACTGTACGTGACGCAGCCAAGACATCACCTGATCTCTGCTGCCCGGCATTTATAAAGCGAAATAAAATAACAGCACTCAGAGCTTTCTCTCCAAAAACTCATCCTGAGATTAGACACCGCTATTAATCCCCAAAACTCTCAGAGGAGGCAGCGAGAGCACTGTAAACAGGAGATAATTATTACACAGTCCTTTTATGTGCTCTGAGATGTCTGTGTTTGCATACAACCCACACGTGGCATTTTATCAGAGGGCATAACAGTTTACACAATACTCTTCAGCATCCTGCACATATGGGGGACTACGCAGCTCCTCACGATGGCGTTCATATTCCCAGACTAGCCGTGCAGCACCGGTGCTCATTTCAACGTGCTGCATGGATACATTCAGTAATACAATGTTTTTGGAAAAATGCAGTTCCCTGGAGCTTTCTACACTCGAAATCCTACATAGTATTTAGCTAAAACTGTCCATTCAAATATGTCCAGAATCAATGTAGAACACAAACTTTTGATCTGTCTATAAACACAGTAGCTGTGTTCATTATTAGAGGAACGGTCATTATTTCTTTACATAAAGGGGAATTGCAGTGACATAATTGCACATTTTAGCCCGAATGACCCAAAATCTTCTCAGCGTCTTAATAGTTAAAATTCCTCAGACTTCACATTAATTGCTCTCTTTTTTTTTTTTTTTTTTTTTTTATCTTTTTCACATAGCTGTTTCAAATCTTCTAGTGCATTTGTGATTTAATTTGAAAAAAAAAAAAAAAGCGTCTGTTCAAATGTCACAAGGTCCAACCGCGCTTAATTGGATTCTTGGTGGTACATAAAATACAGAAATAAACTGCAGGCTGATTTACCAGAGCAGTAGCATCTGATGCAACTTAGACCTAAAAGTGGACCAATTTGAGTAATACCATCAATGCCAGGATCTGCTTTCAGCACTGACGCACAACGACCATGGAGTCGCCATATGCGACTATACCAGCCTCATTCACAGATGTCTCCTAGTTTGGGTCGGTCTACAAGAGGGAGTCACAATGAAAATAAACTGACTCACTGGGAATTTTGACTGAAAATAACCGAAGGAGGGGTTCGCAAAGACCTCAGTGATCATGCAGGTTTCCACCAGAATTAATGGAGATCTATTTGACTCCCAGACATACACAGAGTTGTGTGGAAATGAGGCATTAGAGGTTTACTATTGTAGCTAACTTTGGTTGAGAGATCGGATACATCCTGGACACGTTACAAATCCATAGCAGGGCTAGACAATGGCAACCATTCCTACTCATATTTACACCAGTTACAAATCACTAATGAACTGTGAGAGGAAGAAATTTCACTTGGATAAAACACAAGGCAACTATGCAGGTAAGTATAATAAGTTTACTAATACACTAAAGTAAGGCACACAATAAGTGACAAAATCCTACTGCAGATCAATCCATCAATTCAGCAAAAACTCCAGCAACATGGTGCATTTAAAAACAACCTCTGGCAAATGTACTTGCATTATCCAAAGACTGGAACAGATGGCATACAACGCACATACTAGCATTACGCGAAAGAGAGGTTTTTCTCTCATCTCAACCAACACTTTCAATCCTTTGCAACAACCCTATTTCACCAGGATCAGTTCTCCGCTCTGGAAGCACAAAGCTGCAGCTATCAGCGAGGACATGAGCTATATGTGCTGCACCAGCTATATTTGCAGTGCGCCCAACGGGGATCTTGTCTTTACCATCATCTGATTTGTGTTTGTGCAATTCACAGCTCAGAGGGGGGTGTTTCATTTCCACTCAAGGCACCGGCTGGAGCTTGGGACTAAAGCAGGCTGGCCTCCCACTGTGGGACAGCAGCAGACAGGTCAGCGTGCAGACGAGGAGACACACAGGAGCCACAGGTATGGATGCACACTGTAGGTGGAGAGGTGAAAACAGGCTATAAATAAACGTCTCCACAGGACCTAAGGTTGTGAACACGTAGTAAATGCCTCGAGGCGCACCTCTTGCATACACAGATGCATAGGAAATTTCCATCTGTTCAGTATGCAACTGTGAGGGAGTAATTTGCAGATATATCACAATCAGGCTCACAGTCATGCTTTCCCACCAGAACTGACACGAATTCTAATTAAATACCATACTTATGTTAGAAAAGGAATTAAATCCTTAACTTTGGTCCTTCTGACAGCAAAGTGGATTGAACTAGAACAGTTTCAGAAACTGAGATCTCTTTATCTCTTTGAGGCAAATAAAACAAACGATAAATCACAGAAAATAAGCGAAAACTAACTCTTTGAATACACTAATTGCCAAAAAACCAACTTGGCATGTTGTATGTTTTCTTTATCAAAATAGATAATCCTCCAGAACAGAAAATACAGTGAATAAAGTACAGCGATTAGTTAAAGAGAGGAAGTTTGATGCCAGATAGACGTGCATCAAGCCTGATAATAATTCTTATCTGATTTCTTCATCAGTATGATTATTTTGTTACAGTTCTTTTTAGCAGCTGTATCAACTAAAGTCTGTAACAGCCATACACTGTATCTTCATGGTTCTCTGTCTCTCTGCTGAACCAGCAGGCAGTGCTGTGTTCCCACTTGACTTGAGTAGCATCTAAAATGTTCCTGCTCTGCTCACCACGTCCAACAGGTGAGCTGTCAATAAAAAGAGCGAGGGACTGGGAGGGGCATAGGAGTGAATGCTATGAAATATGATGCCTACCCACTGAACAAAGAGCTTCTCGTCGGTCTGCAGCTAGACCTAAGCCGGGTCCACATTCACAGCCATTCCCATTGCTTTTTGCAGCTCCATAAAGCTGTCACACTGCACTCACTTTACCCCAAGGGCGGAGCGTCTGATTGGAAGAACCGAAATAGGGAACACAAGTCCCGCCAAAGTGCACTGACTTTTGGAAGTGGTGGATTGTATGGAGTTTGTTTCCAAAGTTTGCCCAAACCTAACCGGCAATCAACAGCCACATTGAGAAAGGAGCAACATGGAAGTGCTACTGCAGCATTTGATCTGTTCAGTCCACGACTCCACCATCTGTCTGGCGTCTGCTCTAGAACCAGCTGTAGGGCAGCCAGACAAACTGTGTACACATACGCTTGACAGGGATAAATCAGTAATGTTTTTATGTATGGATGCATTAGTTACATTGATTTCTCCCCGCCAACAGAGGACAGGAAAGCAGTAATGAAACTAGAAAGCTCACAGTGACACCATGAGCCTGATCAATCATTACAGACGCTATCACAAAGTTCACAACCAATAGACGAGATTGTGTGATTTAAACAGCTGTCTGTGAAGATAACACATCAATAAGCATGACAGAGAAGAAAAAATATTACTTTAAGACTAAAGAAAATGCAAGTGATTTGAGTTTTATGTGTGTGCCATTGGGGATATATACATTGGAATTGAAAACACTTTCTGTGTGGATCAGATAGTTTCAGCAAGTTTCCAAACAGAAGATTTTATTGGAAGTAAATTTATATATATATATATATATATATATATATATATATATATATATATATATATATATATATATATATATATATATATATATATAATCTTATTTCATATCTCCATTCAGAAGCATTATCTTTTATAAGGATTATGGTGATAAATGCAATAAATTACATATACAAAAAAATTTAATTCAAAGGAAATGACAAGAAATAAGTAGAATGAAAAGAAAATGACAGCTTAATTTCAGAGATTTTCCTAATTACAGAGTCGAAGGACCATGCCATGTTGAAAAATGAGGCAAGGCGGAACTTGTACGTAATTAAATAATCAAAAGACTATCTATGTAACAAAGTTAAGGGTAGTTGTTCAGGGTAGTTTAAAGAGCAAAGGCCATGAGGCAAACACTGGGTGTAAAACCACTGAGGTGGAGTTAAATCCCACCCTGTTGCGGTGATAATACCTCATTTGTTATGCAAAAATCTGAGGCAGTAGGTTCAACGGCCTCAGCAAACATGAACATGTCAGTGCAGTTCTCCTCCTCCCCTGCCCTCCAGCTGTACCTTCATCTGAGAGCTGGGTGAACTTTAACTTTGAATGTAATGAGGGTGTGTTCTATTGGTTTGCCTGACGTGACAGCCGCAGTTTTTGATTTCAGTAAGATGGAGGGGATGTTACTCATGTACCTACGTATAACCAGAGACAGCATACCAGCCTCAAGGACAATAACGCTGTTTTAAGAGTTTTTAAACTTCTAGGAAATATGACCGAAGACACAGCTGGATGTAAAAATGTCACATCCATCTAGTTAACCAAAGCTGTCATTTTCAGTCTGTCACTGAGAGCTGAGTCCTTCCCTTCTGAGAGCAGTTGCTGTTATGATGAATGTTTTCTTAGCATCTATTTAGAGTTCTCTCCCCAGAGGGAACCCAACACACCTGCACTCATAACCTTGAATTCTGGCAAAAATAACATCTAAAGACAATGTGAGAATGGATGTGTGCGTCTGTATGCGTGGTTGTGTTGATGAGCTACGGTCACAGATGGAAGCCTGGGGGCAGAATCACTGTCACCGTGACCCGGCCTTGCATGCCTCAGAAATACAGACAACCAAATGAAGCCACACACCGCAGATGAATAAAAAGTTGACTACCATGAAGCGTCAACACAATCCAACATCTAATCGAACATGGCTGACGGGATTTTGGGTTACTGGATTTATGAAAAGTCTGCCGTCAAACGATGATTCATGTAAGAAAGCTCATAAATATTTAAAAATGAGTTTTGCTCTTACTTGTGCATGTGCTCCAGGCCAGCAAAGACCATCACACTGTAGGACAGACCACTCTGTACCAAGAAATGGAGGGAATACCTGTGAAGAGACACATAAAGGATAAGAAATTCCACTGTTCTTGTAAATGCAGCCATCTTTGTTGTCATAGTTTCAGGGTTTAAAGAGCCCATATTATGTCTTTTACTATTAGAATATATTTACATCCTGTAAAGACACTCTACATGGAAAACAAAGGTTTGTACCTTTTTACATGCTTTTTATATGCTAGAAGACATATAAGTGCAATATTAAGTCAACATCACGGCTGAGCATTTCCACTGCAGTGTACTAAGAGCAATCTCAAAAACACAGAATCATAATTCCAGAGTTTCATATGTAACAAACCTAAGGAACCAATCCTGTCAACTTGCAGGATGGGGCTTTCTGCGTCTATATAACATGTATCAAACATGTACGGCTGAATAATTCCAATATTACTACTTCCCACACAAAGTATTTTTACAGTGTTTGTGCAGAGCTGTAGGTGAGCTGGTGTGCTCGGGCTGCCACATGGAGGTGATATCATAGAATTACATCTAAGTAATTTTAATGCAGTA
The DNA here is from genome assembly GCF_022539595.1 of Amphiprion ocellaris. Taxonomy (NCBI): domain Eukaryota; kingdom Metazoa; phylum Chordata; class Actinopteri; family Pomacentridae; genus Amphiprion; species Amphiprion ocellaris. The sequence continues at coordinate 14,172,999 of NC_072785.1, forward strand.
AAGGATAAATTTCATGGATTGTAAGAGATACATTTTTAGGGGATAAATCACAGTTTCATACAATTTTTCTCACATTCTACACTGCTGCAGCACTTCTTGCTACCATCTCTCTGAAATTTTAGTTCCTGTCTCTTTAAAATCCCCCTCCTGAAATGGTCAGTCTGCTCTGATTGGTTAGCTGGCTCAATGGAAGTGAGGCATCAATGGTGACATACTGCAAGTCCAGATCTATGAGTATAGGAATACACCTCTAACAGAAACAGCGCAGACTGAGGTAGCTGGTAATTCTTCGTTTGAGGGTCCACTAGGTCATGCAAATGTGTTACACTGTGACATCAATAAGTAACGGAGGAAAAACCTGGACCCCAAGTAGGTCATTACAGGCGGGTGAGAAGCATGTGCTCGTGTTTTTCTGGTGAAGGGAATAACTCCCATAACTCCCTTTGCCATAGATTTTGTAAGCTTACACAAAAAAGTGGCATATCACACTAAACGAAAGGGAAAAAGCCAAAAACCATAATATGGACCCTTTAATATTTACTGGAAAATGTTTTCTTTTCTGAGATAAATGTCCTTCCTCATACTAGACTATATCTGTTCTTGGTATTACCATCCACATCCTGCTTTGTCATCCCATACTTTTATTTGTAAGAGAAAATTACAGCATTATGAAACCACAGTCACATTATCAGCCATGTGATTTCCCATCTCCAGTCACAGGGCAAGATAATGACAATCACAATGTTCTTAATTGATTCCTATGCCTTCCAGCTGCAGGATTAGTAATATCGCTCCATCACAATAAATTTGTGTGTGTGTGTTAATCAAACTCGGCCATATAACCACCCCACCTCCTACATACAGGGCACAAACACACGGTTCAACAGCAGCAGAAGCTACAGAATGGGTCTTTGAAGGGCGCTGTGTGCGATCTTACCGACGTCAAACCCTCCAGGAGAGGAAAGATGCCACACTGTGTTAGCAGTGAGTCAACAAAGAGGACAAGGGCATCAAGTGTTGGCAGGAAACATGGGAGCATAAGGGTGGGTGAATGAAATTAACTGTCCAGCAAAGAAGAGTTAAGATTGCTGATGGGAGGAGGGAAAATGTGTTATAAAATTCCTGCACAAAGAGACATTGTAACTTCTAACCCGTTTGCCTGGAACGCATTAAACACACATAAAAATTTGAGTGAACTCTCCAACTGTTTTCTCCATTGACATTCAGAAACAAGCTTGTGTGTCTGGCAGATAGGGGATACATCCTAAAATAAACCACCACTCGGCAGCATCTGGAGGGAAGCTCCTCCAGGACCGACAGCCAGGTGTCCTCTAAGAATAGTGTGTGTGTACAACATTTAAAATCATTATGTGTGTATGCATGTACATAAAAGTGCATGCACAGATGCATTCATGCAGTAGACGAGTTTTTGTGGCCTAAATCAATCTGACAAGTTGATCAAATAATCTCACTTGTTCCTCTGCATTATTAAATAGCATTGTATTGTAAAATCAGAAATTTAAGTGAAAGGAGCACTTTCAATCCTGTAATTCCTGCATAATTCAGACTGTGCACCATAAAATGCTTAACATGGAGTAGTGAGCCTTGTACAATAAACATTATACATTGCCTCTGTAAAATGTATCTACTTAGAGACATTTACGTGGGCTTATGGTCTTTTAATTACTTACTAATTACTGCAGAAAATAAAATGCTTCGGTGGGCTGTCACAGAGGCAAACTTCACATATTGATCGTTTGGCCCATTTGAACAAAAACAGACCGTTGGCCAAAAGGAGAGAACAAAGTCTGACATCATCTTGACTCATTTCGCATTTCTTACACTGTCCTATTTTTTTTTTCCCTTTTCGTCTCGGTGTTTTGCTTTTGTTCCGTTCTGATGCACAGAAATCTTTTACAGTACTTGTTTTGTTGCCCAATATACTCACTCACGGCTCGGCAGAGTCATTGCACATGTGCTGTGTGAGTAATTCACTGTGTCATTTCCTTATTTTCTGTGCATATACAGTACATTCACTGATCTGCCAAGTTGCGGCGATGATGTGGTGACCTGTTCTGCAGAAATTAGCCTCTCATAAGCTTGCTTATCCAATTGGGCTCATGTATGCTGGTATATTCAACAGCTTGTCAGACCACTTTTATATATCTTTATACATGTTAACTGAAGTTTCAGAAAACCGGGGATAAGAAGGAAAAAGAAACATCTGAACCTAAATATTCAGAAATTAGCAACATAAGATTCCATGTCACGTTTTTGAAGATTATCTGAATAAAGTAAAACATATCAGACATATAAAAAAAAACAATGGTGACATCTATTCACATGAAGCCCAACACTAAACTCCTTTTAAACGATGACAGCTTTGCTTAAATTATCAGTGCATGCTTTGGTTTAGCAATATAAGCCACTGTTTGGCGACACTGAGAAGAGGAGAATCCTGGGTCTGATTCACGAATCAACTACACTACCTCTCCTACGTATACACAACAAATGATACTGTCCACTAGCTGAGTCGTGCAACATGAATTGTGTGTTGATGAGGCGAAATAAGGCCGAATCAGCCTCTGCGATGACCAGGTAAGAATTCATCTGGATAGCATTTCCCTAGTAGCCCGGCCGGCTGAATTTCTGGCCAATGTTCCTATGTTTGCTCTTCTATGCACATACACAAACACACAGCGACACTTTGAGAGGCACCGTGCCAGAGGTACAGCGGGTTGTCTATTACAGGGCAATCGCTTTCTAATTGGATATCAGTTACTATCTGATCGACCCATTTGCTTTGGCAAGGATGAAGAGAATGAGGCTGGGGTGAAGAGGGGAAGGGCTGAGAGGGGGAGTGACGGGAGCGAGAGGATGATGGTGGACAGGAAGCAGTCAAGCAAAAAGATGTAGAATGATAACAACAGAGAGAGTGAGACGAATGACAAGCAGCAAACTCAGTGAGGTGTTTCAGGAATAAAAAAGCAAGATAATGAATGAAGAACTCTATAAATATAAATAACTAGTGTTGAAACAGCTCGTGTCACTGAGGTCCTTCAGAGGAAAATCCACCCTTACACTAAAACTGAAACATCTGACAGAAAATTAACTCTCAGCTATTTTGAAAAACACATGGAGGGATCTACTATGGTAACAAGCCAGCATAATAATCTGGGCTCTATGGGGAACACTTTACCACTCCGGCAGATCAAGCTAAGTAACAATATTTCATTTATTATTCAGTTTCTTTGTCTTTAGTCTATTTTTTGTGATCATGTATGTGGCATTTATACAGTGCAGTAACACACCTGTTGTTTAGATCAAAGATTTTTCACTCTTCTTAAAAATAAACCTACACGTAAAAAATATAATTAAAAAACTATGCACGGGCTACCAATACACTACACTTTATCTGCTTGATAAAATATTCAGTTGAACTAATATCGAGTACATCCCTCTGGGGTTTATGAGGAAGCATTCTGGGAAATGCAAGAAAATAAATGAAGTAGAAATGAATGCCGCAGGGATGGACATTTAATTACATCACATCCTGGTATTACATAACATTTCATATGTCTGTTTCAAGTAGTGTGTCCTGATCAAGGATTTTGTAGGACCTGATCCCATTTGAGTCATTTCATATTTACTATTGGAATATACCAAATACCATATTCAGAGATAATTCACAATTCAAGTGTTGTAGATTAGCTGTAGTACCTGCTTGTACTATCAGGTGCATCCTCTTACTGTTCAATAATGAGCATTGTTGAGGGTTATCTAGTAACCATGACAAAGTCTTCTGTGAGGCTTAATGACATCTGGTCAGTGCTCTTATATTATAACACATCAGGATCATTTAAATCATTGCTCCCATATCCCAATGACATGGATAATTGCTGCGTCGCACTTTCTATTTAGCGTGTGCAGTTTTGCTAACAATATCAAGGCATGACCAATAGGAAGTGTGCTGTACATGTCATCAATTAATCACCTATTGATTGACATTACTGCACACATTAAGCAGTTTAAATTTTCAACACGTGACATTGGGCATAAACACAAGTTCAGGCTGAAACCGATGAGTTCCTAATTGCCTTGATCAGCCCTCCTGCTTTGAAACAATCCAGAAGCAAACAGTAATCTATTCATGATATTATCATATTGGGACAGGGCCACAGTTTGCAGGAAAACAAAGTCACAAACATAGTATTGGAGAAAGAAATTGTGAAAAAGGACGGAAGGAGTTGAGGATAAAAGGACAGCAATGACAAGAACAGAACAGTGGAATAAGTAGAGAGGTGACTCACCAGCCAAAACAGAAGAGAGCCAAGTAGAAGCCCAGCAGAGTGGCCACCACATGTCTGATGAAGGGGCTGGTCTTACTGGGGTGGAGGTAGAGCCGAAACCACACAGCCATCAGCAGGGCGAACAACTGAGATGCCACAAAGTTAACCTAGAGAAGTGCAAAAATGAGTAAGAACACTGTCATCTATTAATTTTTTGGGCTTCATTTACATGTGAAGGATTTGTAGTAAATGAGTGAAAGCATGAAACAAAAGGCATGGTCCACAAAGCAATACTAAATTGCTTCTTAAAGTAAAAAATAATGCAAAAGTCACGCATCTTTGAAAAGCAAAATGTATGCGAGCAAGTATTTTTGTGCATACATTCATTTGGGATACCACATTCTGTTTGACATTTCATAGTCACGGTGGGTTAGAGGGCTTAGAGTGGGTGTTCGAGACTGCATTTCATCTCTTAATGTCTCTAAATGGCACTGCAAAGAGGCTTTACTCCTGTCAATAGTGAGATTGACTGAATCAGGAAGAGAACAATGGAAACCTCTCTGACTGGATTTTGTTTTCCCAAGGCTTTCTGACACCGTAATGACAACAGCCTGCCAAACCTTGCACAATAATGCTTGATTGGCGTCGTTTGACATTATTGTATGTAATATACGGTGCTGTGTTTGTGTCGGCATCTGTGCTTTCAACATAAACAGCGATGACTCAAGGATGATGTCTGGTGTGTCTTACTATTAAAGATCTATGTGTCCCGTGCTGCTGGGCTGTTTGTCACTCTCATTGCACTACACACTTGCACACATAAGTAAACAATCTCAGATTTATTCCTCTATTTCCTCTCCAAGTCATCCCTCTCTGCCTTCAGTTTTTCTTTCCAAATGCAAATGCAGGAAACGCACAGCAGACACAAAACTAAATCAATACATCATTAAGTATATAAGTAAAAAAAAAAAGGTAATATGGACGCTCAGCCACTAAGGCCCCTTCGTGTTTGTTTGATGTCACATTAAGTGATGCATGTCTGAAAACACAATGACCTGCCAATGTATATAGGTCATGTTAACAGATCCGTCTGGCCGGTAAGCAGTGAAAAGCTAGAGACACCATGCGCACCATCCATTATCTATGGATCCTGCATGATTAATGAGAGAGAAAGGGAGAGGGACAGATATAGCCCTAAGTAGATAGGCCCTCTCGTCTGGCCGGCTAAGAGATGTAGCCACAAATCATCCGCAACATTAGCTTGAGTGTCTGATTTCAGATGGTATTTGGCAGCAAATATTGAGGCTTTTTGTTTCTCCAAGTACACATGAATACACAAACACACACAACCTCGACAACAGGAGCTGGCCTCTTTTGTTCTTTTATTGTTATGGGTGGTATTGTTAATGGGGAGGAATTCAATTGGGACTGAAATGAATATAATTAACAAATAATCCAGAAGGAGAAGCCGAAACAAAGAGCGGGTCCTGATGTTGCTGTCTGAGCTTAACCCAGATGCAAACAGAAAGCAAACAAAATCAAAGTAAACCATTTGCATTTTTTACCAAGGTGTTCCTGCAGAAAGGATTTCAACTGTATCTGAAAGCCAACTGCAAGTCATCTGTCTGTCAGTTATTGATCTAAGGCAAACAACCCAACCCAGCTATACGGCAATAAAGATAAGTTTTTATCATCACTGTCTGCTTTTTCCATCATTCAGCCATGAATAATACTGCCATCAAGTCTAGTTTCAAACTGAATCATTCCCTGACTGATGTGAGTAACTAACTGCAGTTCTCATATATTCTTGCCAAACTCTAGTGTAGCCAGTCTGGCAAAAACCAGGCCTCAGTTCAACTGCAAATAACACCTCCTCCTTTGAATCTAAAGTGCTAAAAATACAATAAAATGTCCCGGTAATGACAATGAATCACATCTCTTAAGACTCTGCCGTCTCATGCAACTAAGCTGTTTGCTGTTTTTGTTTTTTTAAATAAAAAAACAGCGATTTCCAAAATCCACAGCTTTGGATGTCATTTCACGCTTTGATTACTTCGAGCTGCTCTCTTAGTGAAAAAGCCATTGCTGGTTGGTTGAATGAAAAGCTGACTTGTGAGCTTGTGTGCCTGCCCACAGGATGACTGACTGGCTCATTTGCAAACCAGCAAACAGCCCAAACTCATTGCTGTTACTGAGGCAAAATATCAGCAAGAATCAAAGCAGCTTTTCTGGTGCGTTTATAACACAGCATAGAAATATAATACACAAACGTACCACACATAGCAACAAAGGTATTTTACACAGCGGGTAGTCTACAGCTGTTAAACTGCTTGTAATGACAAACTCCAAGTTGAACTTGGGAAACTATAACATCCGTCTCTGTAATAGCCTGAGAGTAAAAGAGTGTGAAATCAGGCCCTCCCTGGATATCCACCACATTGCTTTGTAAGGAAGGAATTTGATGTAGGAGAGTGGAAGGGCGTGACAGAGGAACTGTATTGTTCAAGGCAGCAGCAAAGCGAAGCTGTTTGCGACTACTTGAGAGCTCTGACTGAACAGCTGATCGTTTATCTTCATACATTTTTCACGTAACATGAAATTGACACTGCAGCAGTGAACTTTTTACACTAGCAGCCACTTCATTATGAAGCATGAATAATTAATATGGAACTTCATAATAACAGCAGATAACTTTATGAAAAACCTGAAGCATTATGACAAAATGTAGGCACATTATTTCATTTTAGGGACTTCTCATAACTGACAAGTGAAAGAAGCAGCGGGACACAATACTGCCAGAACAAACAGATTAGATCAGCATTACTTTAAAATGCTTCTTACCAAACATTAATTATAGCCTGTATTGGATTTTCATAGCCAGTGCCAATACCAATTTTTAAGGAGCAAAAAATTTTTATATTAATGTATTGGGCAATATTTTTTATAAACGTATGTACACATTGAGCACTTTAGAGTTCTATTTAAAAGGGGAAATGAGGGCATTATTCATTTTTAACTTTTCTCGTAATAGATTTCTCAAACTAGTTAGCAGCTTATGATAAAGACACAGCTTGACTCCGCAGCACTGTTTAACTCAGCTGTGATACATACTCTGCTACATGTGCTGCAAGCAGTGGTGAAAGTAGTAAGCAATGCAACTGGAACTGTTGTGGAGGACAAATGGCAAAAAAGCTATCCCAATCATCATTTCTGCATTTGGTTCCTTTTAAAAAAGATAGAACAGTCACATAAGTGCAAAATGAACAACGTATATGCAAATACTGATGGATCACTACAGTATATAACTGCGGGACTTTTTGTAACATAGTCGACAGGTATCATAGTTTTTGCTGTTTTCAGGCCTAAAATCAACATGGCTGCCTATAACTAAACACCACATGGCATTTTTAGAGAAGACTCTTCTAAAATATTATATATACAGCTGAGTAAAATTGAAATATAAAGTAATTTATAAAGATATTGCATTAAACCTGTTGACATGCGATAAAACCACACTTGACTCACACACTACTTTATATTAAATAACTCAGAAAGCCTCGGAGTCTTGGCTGACATCATATGGAGCAGGTCATGTGATTTTAAATTAACACATTGTTTTTGTAACGGGTAACTTAGTTGAAAGTGATTTCTCAGACACAGATACAATTTGTTATTTTCCATGTAAAAGTTGATATATTGCCAAAAAAAGAAATATCTGTCTTGATTATCTCAACTTAATAAAAAGAACACAATCAAAACAGTTTTTGAATAAGCAGTTAACATTTTAGTGATATCCAGTCATTTTTCATTTATGAGTGATTGTTTACATCATAAAAAATTATGAAATTTGTAAAGACATGATCATAATAAACATAAAAAACATTATTTGTTTTACTTTAATTTAAAAAGGAAGGCAAGTTATATACCATGGACTTCAAAAGTCCCTCAATTACATATTGACCCTGATATATCTGGAATAAGACTATATCGCCGCTGAACTATTGTTTGGGCTCGACTCTCAATATTCATACCCAGTCTATGAATATTGATAAGATGATTTAAGGTTGCTTTTCAAACTGTTGTCATCAGCGGTGATCCATGGAACCTGTGATGTCCGACTGAAACGCCCTGCTGCTGTACCTTTATGCAGACTTGTAATTGGAGTGTTGATTAGTGGCTGGTTTATCAAAGATCGCAGTTGCCCTTAAGCTACACTCACTCCCAAACCATCAGCCAGAAAATTCAGGTGATTAATTAAGATCTGCATTTAGGAACATTTCTATTCAATGCAACATAATGTTTGTGCACCATATGTCAGTTAATAGGAATCATTTACCTTGAAAACCAAAGTCACACCGTGCAGTATTTCTCACCACCTTGTGCTATGTGCTCAGCTCAGCAGGAAGCTGGCAGATCATTGTTTATGGAAAGACTACATGAGGGATTCAAATTATTTACAGCCCATCTTTAGCTATTGATGCACAAGATCAGTAAAATCCAAAGCAGGAGCAGTGGAATTAATGCCAGCAGTTGAGAAATAAACTGTCAATGTAAACACAACCATTTTAAAGCAGTTCTTTCACCTGAGCAACACTTACATAATGAGACCACATGCCAGTTGACTTGCTACATTTCACGTACAGATGTGATTTTCACACTGTGAAGTGACAACATAGCATTCTAGCTGTGATTTTGGTCTTGCATAAAAGATGCCTTACACATAAATCCGAAGAACTGTGGGAAATGTAGCAACTATTCTTACCTCCTGAGCAAAGTTACGGTATCACTGAAATGTTAGATAATGCACCGCATGTCAAAAACAATAAGATCAAGGCCAAAGAAACAATATCAGTCTTGATAGTCACAGGATTTGTCGAAAGATGAGGCTAAATGTGTTTTCTCTCAGCCCGTCGCCAGTGTTGGGATAGTTGTTTATTGAATAAACACTTTGCAATAGACAAGCGCCAGTGCCAGGGTACGTTGTTTCTTCATTCATAATACATGGATCTCCTCTTCTATTATTGATTCACTGTGAAGTCAAACTTACCCTGGGGTACAGCCAGCACTCTTATTGTTTCAGAATGTACGGCAGAGGATCTGTGCTGCAGAACGGTTTGAGATTCAAAGGGAGCCACAGAAAGAGGAAAACCGCTATTTTGGATAAATGCACTGCAGCAAACCCACTGAAATATGTTCCTCGGAAGAAAGACTAAATATAGTGGGAAGAAGGCTAACTTGGGGAAGGATTTAAGATCAGAAACACTGAAAGAACTTTAGTTGTGACTGTTGTTTAAATCACAAATTCATGCAATTACTAGCAAACTAGGGTCGATTTTGGAAGCCTGCCATTCTAACCCATTACAAACTCCACCAAAGTTTCTGAGAGTAGGACAGAGACCATTATTCCTTTATTTTTTCTTTCTTCAAACCTGTTTAACAAACCCCTCTGACATAGTATTTACTCGCAGAGCTGATATACAGCTCCAACTCTTTGTCTTCAGTATGCTCCCACTTTATCCCAATACAGGACAATAACGTCTGAGCAGATTAAGCACATATAACTGCAGTTTGTATGGATCAGAGAGACGCTGGGAGAAAGACTGACAACATGCAGATGTTCTGATGGGTAGCAGGCGCCAGTGAGCGATTAGGGACAATAAGCTGTCAGGCAGTTCTTCCTGGCAGCTGTGGCACAGGGCTCAGCTCAGCTCGGCTTTAAGGAGCTACATTATAGACCGACACAGACTGGCAGAGGGAAAGGAGCTGAAGGGGAGGGAGGAAGTCATTGTGAATGCAGTGGAAGACAGAGATAAGGCAGCATCCTGAAGCTCATTATTGAGTGAAATACAGTGTGCATGTCTGTGCCTGTGTACGTGTGAGGGAGAGAAACATAAATGCCCTCAGGGCTGGAGCATTGCGCTACAGTTCACCTCATTCGCACATCACTTTGCCTATTTTTACATTTTCTCTCGATTACCGAAAGAATGCCTTCACCTGCAATCATGATTTGAATACAAAGGCACTTTCCATATAACTTGCCTCCTTCTCCCCATGCTCTTGTTTTAGTCGTACTCATGAGCTAGAGAAGTGTGAAGAAAGAAAGGAGGAATGGCACAGGAATTAATAGACGGATGTCCAGTCATTTTTACACAGGGCAAAGATTTTCCTCTATCCTTTCTATAAGAAAAGAGCAAGAGACGACAGCTATGGCAGTAACTCCGTCAGACTGTCTTTAAGCTCAGTTATGCTTTGAGCTAAATACTAACCGACTGCTATTGTATATTGTTTACCATGTTTATTGCTTTAGATTAATGAGTTACTAACATTTGCAAGGTAGCATAAAACACAAAGTCCAGCTGAGGCTCAAAGGAAGGTCATTACTGTATTATTGTTTGCAGGTATTTGTTAATAACCCAAAGTAAAATTTTAAAATAATGTTAATCAATTTCAACGTTAACAGATCACAAGAGTTATTTGAATTAATCCTGAAGGAACTTGAAATATCTGATTTTAAACTCACAGTAATCCAATACTTTTGAAGATATTTCACTTCAAACTAGGCGGGCCCTAAACTGATTTCAAAAATTGGCATCAGGGCCTATCAACGCGCTTTTTAACTGAATGGTATCGGCATAAATCCAAGCCCAATTCTGTATTTACGTTTGCTGTCATACAGTTGTATGTGGAATTATTTGTATAATGGTCTGAGGCATCATTAATCAATAACTGATTCATTGATAGAACAATTTGAGCACAGCAGACACATGTCTTGTCCTGGTATTATTGTTTTAGTCTACATTCATGTGATATGGGTCACAAAGAGAGCGCTGTTACATATTCTATTGGGATATGGAAACACTCCCTCAGTAAATCCCAGCTTTTTTCAAACACATAAGCAATGTCCATAGGTCCTTAAGGGCCACTGAAGACTTTGTCATGGTGGCCCATTGCTAGCTAAACCCCAACAATGCTCTCTTCCTACCAACACACAACTGTTAGAGGCCCCCGGTGTTGCAACTAGGTACTACAGAAAATTTTACAATATATGAAGTGCATACTAACTTAGGGCATTGTTACTTCAAGTCAAAAATGCCACCCTCATGTAATTCATCCAATAGGTGTTGAAATATTTCAGACTGGACCAAAGGAGTATTACACTTGACTGCCAGAGTGACACTGACGTACATCGAACCATGGTGCTAGTGTGGCTAATAACCAACAAACCGCAGGTGGCATGAATGGCAGTGTTTGTGTGGAAATCTATGTCAGGCCTCTGAAGAAAAATGTAAGGGAGAGAAATTTCATTAGAGTACAACTGACACATTGGTGAGCCAATCGTATCGACCAATATCAGCCTACCACAGATACATTGGTATCGCCGTATATGCTGTCCAATATACGCAGATTGTCTTTTTCTTCATTCGCAGAGCATAATGTAGAAAATACTTACTTGGGGGTAATTTAGTAATGCTGTTATGACATACTTTGTCCAACAGACTGAGATCTGACTCTGCTGTCTACTTTCAGCACTCTGTCACGCCTAAGCAGTGTCAAGCAGTGTCTCCCTGTAACTATCTAACTAGTTTGTAACACGTAAGACTAAAAATAAATCAAAAATACAGCACTGTTTGGGCTGAATGACCTTTCCAGCGACATATTTATTTGCCTGTCAGTGTTTGACTGTGTATGATGACAAGGTGGGAGAAAATGCAGTGCATAAGGTTCCCGTGTGTCACGAGTACAGATAAAGATCTTAATAAAACTGGCTTGTTGAGTCTAACCTGCTCTCTGTAGGTGCCGGACATCTTTCCCATGGGAGAGCTTTTTGCTTGGGTAATGACCTTCACTCCTTCAATGAGCCTAAGTAGCATCTCTGTCGCAAACACACAAACACACAGACACACACACACACACAGGGTAATATCCCCTTTCATAAAGAGTATTTCACTCTCCCCTCCCTGTGCACAGTCCACATTTAGCACCCAGAGACGAAAATAGTTCCTTTCTGCAAAGAGCAGCATGCCTCCCTATCTAAGCCTTACTCACTGTGACTGGTGGGCTCCTGTCTGTGCATGTGTGTGCGTGCACTTGTTTGCGTGTGTCTACACAAAGTGAGAGATAAATTTAGACAGTCATTAGCATAAAACCCTTTTTTCCACGTCATTAAGTCAACCCCCCAACACTCCTCCACTCATACAGCCTCTGTGACGCTCAGCACAGTCTCATTTTATTTCCATCAGCTGTAGCCCACACTGACTCATGCAAAGTCGTGCCGCTGCTGCCAGAGGGATGGCAGGAGAATCAAAGCTTTGAAGTTAAACTCAACTAGTGTCACAGTCTGTAGTCTTACGCAAAAAGTGTCTATGGAGCATATATGCTACGCTACGCATATAGTGGCCTTATCCTCTTTAGAGACTACTATACTGCACAACAGCAGCTGGCAGCAGATCTCGTGTGAAGTGAGAGCTGAAAAGAGCACTGATGTCTAATTCCCAGAGGATTAAAAACAGCTGATGATAAGAGTAAATGGTATAAATGGTGTGGATGAAGCAGTGAAGAGCAGGAAACAAAGAGCTGGTAAATTGTCTATCAGAAAATGTAGGAAAAGTGTAAAATACTACACAAGGACAAACTTCTACTTGCGCCAGTTGTGAGTAAATTTCATCAGATGCATGGACAAAACAATTTTGTGGGAAAAGGCAACTGCAGAATGTAATGCTGCTCCATCCTCTGCTCTTCAGCCTTCTCCTTGTCTGGTGGAAAATGACAGTGGTGAAATGTGTGCCAGTGTTCTCCCACATGCAAACACACATTTGCAAACAAACACATGTGCGTGTACACACACTCCCTGCCAAACAGAGAGACAGGCAATGGCATGACTAGTTTAGTCTTAGCCAAAAAATGTGGCACAAATGGTTATGACGCCTAGAGACAAGCTAACTTTTGTGTATATGTATGTGTGTGTCTCTGTGTGTGTGAGCACTTGGTGCAGCTAGATCATGCTGACAGTATGGGAACAACAGGATTCTTGTTTTTTCCAGCAGTACAACAAAGCCTTGACTTGTTTTGTGCCAGTGGCAGTGCCCCTTTTCCCCACACAAACACACACACAAATCTAAGAAACAAAAGTTTGACACTTTGACAAGTCTTCAACCTAAAGTCAAGTCACAAGGCTGGCAGCTGAGTAAAAAGGCAAATGAAAAGAATGTAATACAGGCCTCAATTTTGCCCACTTTTTTAGATGAACTGTGTTACCAAAGGCTGAATTAGCAGATGTGAGGATGTTGGAAACAATGACAAAGGTGCTGTGTGTGGAAGAACATCCCAAAGGAAGTATGAACTTAGATGTACACACACACACAGAGACACACACAGAGGAGTGTTAGAGCCTGCAGAGTGGCACTATTCTCTCTGAGCTGATCCACAGATCCCAGTCAGGCTCTACGGTCAGGCCGGCTATTAATAGCCAAACAATCAGCCATTCCTCACAAGGCAACCAGCAGTGCTGGGCCAGAACCATGCTTACAATATGTATGTGTCTGTGTGTGTGAGTGTGTGTGTGAGTGTATGTGTAGCGCTTAAACCCAGCCCATGCAAACACTGCATGGCTGCCTTCAGTCAGAAACGTCATCTATGACCTTAGAAGTCATGCTGGTGCACAATGGTAGTGAGGAAGTCTTGTTACCACGGGGAGATGCATTAACCTTGAGTGACCTTGATTTCAAGCACCTAGGCTTATGTGCATATTGTGTGTTACCACGTCAGCGCATAAGTCAGCACAGCAACAAGAGAACAGAATGGAGGAAAGAAGAAATCTTGTATATATAAGTAGGAACGCTCTCTGTAGGAAAAGTCCTGGGTGGGTCTCGCAAACTTGGAGTGCCGAACATTGTCTGCACGCCCATGAGCTCACGCATTTCTTTTTTTACTCTGTACTCTCCTACTGCTCCTTTACATTTCTCTATGAAGTTTGATGATAATGCTTAGTCTGTTTTGATGTGTGCAACTTCTAGCAAACAGCTTCCAGCCAATGTAGTTATAAAAGAGTTTTACTGGCATCATTACAGAGTGAGACGCAGAGACGGACGGGCACAGCAACATTTTTAAGACATGCACAATCTGCAAATGCAAATTACAGCATGCTCCAAAATGCCAACGTACACTGTAACCACACAGATGACCAGAAAATACGAATATGATCATTCATTCTCAATCTTATATATTCAATAAATTAAAGCAGATTTTACAACTACATTTCCCCCAAAGCATTTTTCAACTAAGTCCAAATACAACTAAACTGAGAAATGATCTCAAGCCAAATTGAGATTTTATTGTGCTGTGGGGCTAACCTTTTAACTGAGGATTTCTCCCTGTAAAATTGTTCAAACACTGGTATTAAGTCTTCAGAGATGCTGTTGCTTCCTATCTGAAGAACTCCAAAGTAGATTTTTTTTCCAGCTGGTGTTTTACACACGTGCCAGCTGAGCCGTACATTCAAGGCACTTGTCAACAATAATCTGAACTCAATTAAAAATGATTTTTGGCAGAAGGGATGTTGTGTGACAGGCCATTCTAACGCAGCTAAAAGACAGTGAGTCAGGGTGGAGTGCTGTCTCAAACTTTTGACCGAAGGCTAAAAACACTGGGCGACTGCTTACTCGGCTCACCCCGTTTCATTAACGCTCAGCTGCTGAGAGAGTTACTCATGCAGAACTGCCAGTTATATCTCTGGTTTCTCACCAAAGTTTAATCTATACCTTTGTGTTGTTTGGACGTGGGCCACAGCTGTGCACACAGAATGTATAAAGACATGAGGGCGGGTATGTTGCCATGCGTGACCGGTCTTGCTTCAGTAATGCCTTTTAAGACTATTCAGCATCACACAATGAATTAGCACAACTTGATTTAGTCTCAAAGACATCATATTTCTGTAACTGAAATCAAAGGTCGCCTTCTCTTCCCTGACTCATGCTTGTCTTATTGTGTGTACATTTTTAGCTAATAGTCTGCATGTTTCTGAAATTACATGATGTTACTAGATTGTAAAGGCCTGGTGGAATAAAATGCCGTCTTTGAACTCCTTACATAAGAATGGAAACAATGATCATCATAGAACATTTTGTTTCCTCATGAGTGTACTCCGTTCCTGTTGCTATGAGGGTCCACACCCAGAGGGAAGAGCTCCCTAAAAAAATATGAACCACCATCAGGGTTTTTTATTCGGTTTTAAGGGGGCTCAGGTGCTGTCTGGGTTTCTAGGGGTGGTGGTGGTAGGTGAGGTGGTTTAAGTTATCGTTTTCACATGGATGTCGATCATCCTTATCATATTTGTGAAAGAAAGCTGGCGGTACTTAATGTGCATATGGTGAAAAGTCTATTTATTGTACGAAATAACATGTTTGAGGTTTAATAGGAAGTATATGTGGATTACCTTAACTTAAGCATTTCAGAAGAATAAATATGTCATCGGTGCCAAAATTCATCTAAAGAGTAAAACTGAGAGCTTCTGGAGAGATATCTTGCTTATTTTAGTTACCAAATATTAACCAAACATTAGTATTGCATAGGGATAGACCGATCATCTGCATGGCTGATTATTGTTGCCAATATTTGGCATTTTTCAGATTATCCATATCGGTACATTATTGGCAGATTATTGATAAATTAGATGTGCTACTTCAGGTCAAATGCAGCCAACTCTCCACAAACTGAGCAGGAAACACAAACCGTTGCCACAAACCCAGTGATCGGCTACTCTCACAGTGTCTAAGGCTATGCTAACAGCTAGCGGCAAAATTAGAAGGCAGCCACAGATTAACCTGAAGTCAGAATAATGCTTTAAGATCTGGACCATTGTGGGAGATAAAAGTGATAGAACAGTAAAAAATTCAGAAAATACAGAAGAACAGCAGACATAACTGCAGGGAACAAACTGATCAATCTCAGTCGATCCCACATAAACAGAGGAGAGCATCCTAATATAATCACTCCTCTTTCTATTGTACATATTCAGTTATCTTCACACTTATTAATGAAGATGCCTAGTTATGTATGACAGGTTTTCTGCTATCGCATGATGGTAAAGCATTATATGAAATGTATAATATCGGTTCCAAAATATCAATTGTCTGCCTTTTCCTGATCACCAATAATCGGCACCGGCCCTGAAAACCCATATCGACTGATTCCTAGTATTTATAGTCAAAATTTGATTTATTTTACCAAATAACATGTTTGAGATTTAATAAAAAGCATATAAATTACTTTAACTTGAACATACAGGAAGAAAAATATGTCATTGGTGCCAAAATGTATGTGTAGAATAAAACTGGAAGGATCCTAAGAGTTTCTGGAGGGTTTTCTTGTTTAATTCAGTTACCAAACATTTGTATGAAGTTGGGTTGCGAGTGTGTGATCTTACCAGCATAAAGCCGCAGCCACTGAAGGGCATGGTGATCACGTTACTGTAATTAGCCATACAGTTTCTCGAAAGGCCCAAGTTTCAATGTAAAAGTTATCCAAATGTTGTGCACAGTATTCGCTATGCGAGATAAGGAAAGAAAGTCCATGTTCAACTTTACTATGCTGTTTTTCTGTCTCTTCTCATCCTTACAGAGTTGCTGTAGACAGTAAACTCTAGATAGTAGCTATGAGCCAAGCAGTAAAGACAGTAAACCAGAGCTACCATGCTTAAAAGCTGTGGATCAAGAAAGACAACACTAGTGGTTCATCAAAACTCTCACATCTTGCAGAATTTGAGCATCTGTGACACACCAAGTCACGCAAAGGTTCAGGAAAAGACAGGTTGCTGATAGGCTGGTCATTCCTGTTTACCGCTTACCTTTCTGTTTGACAAAGATGTTCCGCAAACACACTTTGGCACTGCGTCTAAGCTTCTGTATTGTAGAGAAAACCCTGCATCATTAATGAATACTGAGCCCCATGAGATGTATTATAGTACATTCAATTACATCCAGGAGATCTTGACAACTTTGGCAGACAGACCTCAGGCTCGCAAGTAATGACACATGAGAAATTTAACAAATATGCCGCACAGGACACCTGTCTGATTCAGAACCCCCTAATTCTAAAATGTACAAATGTGCCATATCCTTTTGGAAGCCTTATTTCTGCCTTTTGTCACCGAAAAGGTCAGCATTACCGGTGTTGCACAAGGCATTTTGTCTGCTCATTATTTCAGTAGAAGAAGATCAGTGTGAAGAGTCTACCCAGCCACAAGTTAAAGACAGTAAATTTGACTTGTGCTGTCAGTTGTATGCTCAAGTAATTACAACCTTTTAGTAATAGTTGTAGAGTGTGAGTAAGGGGGGCGACTGGCATTGGTTCCAGGAAAGAAACACAATATTTCTAGCTTTGGCAACCACCAGCAAGATTAAAAAAGAAAGCAAACCGTTGCTACGATACAGCACCGTAAATGCAAAAGCTCTCAATGGTGTGCAAAGCGTGAGCAGACAACCTTTCAGTAACAAATGACTTGGCTTTTGTGGCAAGTGTCGCCACACCTACAGCAGAGTGCGCAGGCTCTCGTAAGACGGCAATTCACAAACAAAATCCACTTGAAATCGCAAACCTCACAAATAATTCCGGAGTATTAGAACTAAACACAGCACAAAAGGCAGGTTTTCCTGTAAAGTTACAAAAGACTGTAAAAGCTAGGCTAACGTTACATAAGCATGTTAAGTAACTGACATTTGCTGGCTGGGTGACTGCTCTGAGATTGTTCTACTATGGTAATGCTCAGCTATTCCACTACAGACATCAACTTCCCTGATGGCCACTGGAAGATGTTTCATCCGCAGCCACGTCCCATTTTATGAGTGTAGCATGAAGCACTTGGGAAGCACAGTTTGTTTGTAGGTGCATGTACTCGTACGATAATCATGCACGGTAAGGTTTTGATCTCTCTCATTTCACACCTCACAAGTGAGAGCAAGATTTACGGTCAACCTGAAAAGAAACTGAGACAACCTTGCTCAAGCATTTCTTCATTGTGGTCACTTTCTATTTTAAAAACAGAAGTCGGTGTGCTCACACAGATGATGGAAACTGAATTTTCACTGAATGAAGGAGCACAACAAGACAGCAGAACTTTTTGCAGTTGGATGATTAAATTAAACATTTACAGGAATCAGACCCTTAATTGGCCCTTCCAGCTTTTTTGCTTCCATTACGTTGTAGGATCAGACAGCTATGACCGCGACTTCAACTCCAGTGGTACTAAACAGCGACAAATGGTAGCTACTGGATGTAACTTTGATTCTATAAGCATTTAGGAAATGTGACAGTTTGTTATGTTAAATTATAAGATGAATTTTTTTATTGTTTAGAGCAGAGAAGACTGATTCGTGATGAGGACATCTAGAGGGAAGAAAAAAAATGGAACTGAGGGTCCCTCAGAAATACCAATCCAGGAGTAGTTGTTTAGTTCTGACATGAAAACAGGCCTGAAAGAGGTTCTACAGGGCCAGTTCTCATGGCCAAAACATGCAATGTAATTTGGGCTGCCCTAAAACGGCTCACAGGGTTCCTCAGTGGAAATGGCGGAACTGATACAGATGGATCTCGCAGTTGGAAGCAACAAGGTCCTGGTATATACATAAAGTCCAGATTATTCCCATTTTATGTCTGGGTTGAGTTAATTCTGTTTTTAAATAAGCACTGGATCAAGTATTCACTTCAAGAGCTATAGAATCAGCCACTTTTTTCCATGTTATTCTGTTCTAATTGAGTTTTATTTCCTTTCAATGTATGCAAAGCTGTTCTGTTGTCTTAAACAAAACACTATGATTTTCCTCTTAGTCTGAAAGGTGCTACATAATTAATTTCCTGTTACTTTGCATTTTTTGTAGTCTAACTGAAAGCAACTATTATCACTAAAGCTATAGAGAGAACTCGTGTAAAGCATTAGATGAGTGGCATACCTCTTGAAGCACGGATAGTATAGCTGTCTTTGGCACAGGTGATCAGGTTCAAAGGAATCAATGGCAGAAGGTTCTGAAGAGTGAACACTTTGAATCAATTCCGTGTTTAGCACCTGAACTTTTCAGATGACAGCGCAACTTGCACTTTAAGAATGATCAATATTCGCATTGACTACTTATTGGAGTGTGGAGCCACTTAGAAGTAAGGTGACTGAGCCTTAGTGAATGTGACAATGTCTGTCTGTTCCTGTGAAGGTGAATCCGCTGAATGCCCTCAGTAACTTACCTCAATGGAGTAACAAGTGGCAGAGCAAAGTCACACTAATAAATATTCATGTCTTCTCATTTATATTGGATGCATCTACTTCATCCCATTGGACTCCTGGCCAGGAAACGCTGAATAAACCAGAAATGAACAGCTGCTGCTCATAACCGTAGTGAAATTATAGGCCTCGGCTCCGGACGAAGTCGCTGCTTGCCTGACATGAAACTGAATGCAAAGGCTGAAACATTTCAAACCATCACACGCTTTAGAAACGGATTAACGCCTATCAAAGATGAACACTTCAACTGTGACAGCACCATCAGAACCAGAGGCAAATCTTCTCAGCTGAGGCTTGCTTGTTGGCATTGATTTGCAGTCGACATCAAATATGTCGAGATGCTTGGCCTGTAATTTGAAGCAGCTGAAGTGATTCTCTGAAAATATGTTGTCTGTGTCGACTAGGTGCACGCATTAAACTGGCACTTCAGGCCGGAGAGCGGAGGCTTTTTTAGCAGAGAAACCCAATCCACCCTCACAACACCACACCATTACCGACGGAACTAATAAGCTAGCAAAGCTGACTCATGTGGACGTCCACTTTTGCGGCCACTGTGAGCTCTTCAGATTGAAGAGCGATGACAGCTGCACAGGTTTCCCTGCCTCACTGTGTCTACAGTCAGACACACAACCTATAGCACGTGTGTTTTACAGCCACTGAAACAACAAAACTGGTAACAAGCATCAAAGAGGCAAAGTGCTGCAGTAGATAAAGAAATCAGGTT
This sequence comes from Amphiprion ocellaris, assembly GCF_022539595.1. Lineage (NCBI taxonomy): Eukaryota > Metazoa > Chordata > Actinopteri > Pomacentridae > Amphiprion > Amphiprion ocellaris. Next base: position 14,193,277 of record NC_072785.1, read on the forward strand.
TTTTTTTCCTTCACTCTAATAACATAACACAGGTCTTGTATGACATTTGATAGCTTTTAGTCTAATGGCTTTGCAATACCACAGCTACATTTCTGGTTAGAGGGAAACATGCCGGACACCCAGGGCAGTCATCACCATGCCTCAAACCTAACAATTAAGGCTGCAGCTAATGATCCTTTTCACTGTCAGTTATTCTGTTGGTTATTTTCTTCATTAACTTATTAGTTGTTCGGTATATAAAATGTCAAAAAGTGGTAAAAAAAAAAATGGCCATCAGTGTTTCCAAAAGGCCAAAATTATGTTTCTAAATGTCATATTTGTCCACATCCCAATGATATTCAGTTTACTGTCACAGAGATGTATAGGAACAAGAAAACATTCAAATTTACACAAGTGAAATGAGAGAATTTTGACTTTTTTTTGGAAAATGCCTTAATCAATTTATTTAGTTGCTGTTCTACTAACAGTAGACAGGGAGAAAATAAGGATATGATAAATACAGAGAGCTGAAGGAGAGCTTCCAAGTCCAATGTGAATGAAACCTCATTCAAACTCCCATTTACGTGTAGAACTATTTAGAACTAAATATCCAAGTTTGAAACAGAGATTTGACAAAAGACGACAGGGACTAAGAGGAGACATTGGAGTAAATGTTTTAATCAGGAGTAATTATAGCTAAAAAAGTTGATTTAAAATAAAGGGGTTTATTAATTTGTGGATAAGTGGACAATGCAAAGTTAGAATGAAGTCTCAGAAACTTAATGGAACAGAAGCTGATGACCATAGACTGTATAATAAGGACTTTAATTTTACAGTCTATGCTGATGACATGATGTTTGCTCTCTAAAAGGCAATAAATCTAGTGAGGAAAAAGATTAGGAAATATTATACAACAATGTTAACAATATTTGCAAAAACAACAACATTTTTCTGGCTTATTTGTCACACTTGCAACAAGCAAGCAAGCTCCATTAAACCCATAATCATCAAGTCTAACCACGTTTATGAAGGACTGCCTGTTTGTTACCATTAATGTGTTGCCTGTTATCAACCACCCGGCACTGTAGCCAAGCCGTCCCATGTTCCCCAGGAGGAATCGCACATGCTTGATTGTGCACCATAATAACGGCAGCAGCCAGTAGTACTGCATGACACAGAGCCGAGGAAAGGGAAATCAATTGGAGGGATAAAACTCCCCAGAGGGCAGCCAATTAAAGGCAAAGGGGAGGTAGGGAAACTCTGACAAGACTCAAGGGCTTAGAAAAGGAAGACCAGCAGTCCCAAGCCTGGGGATTTGGGGACTCAGTCAGTGGCAGGAGACCTCAGCGGGAAACCAACATGAGAGCCTTCAGGCAAAGATCCCCAAAACACTTAAAAAATACACTGACAGAAGCAAATGTTAGTATTACGGCTAATAAGATTAACACTGAGATTGTTTGATAAGGAATCAGAGATGAGAGGAATATAGAAAGTGACATTTCAGCATCCTGATTTCTATCTATGAAGCCTCCAAACTTCAGTAAAAGCCGTTTTAACCCTCCATTTGTTCTATTAGACTGACTTGTGTCACTGATTGCAGGGGATTGTCAGCAGATAAAAGAAGATAGCTGGGAGTCTCCTCACTGTACGAGGCTCGCAGGCCTACAGCACAATCGCCTGGTGGGAAATTCAGCAGCAGCAGCAACAAAGGAAGCCTTGTTATCATGATAACAGACGTGGCCGTTGACTGTGACAAACTGCAATCCAATATGTCGCATAAACAGAAGAGCGATTGTACAGCTGGGCCTGTTGTGACCACAGGACACACAGCAGCACCGAATGCACACTAAAAGACAGCATCTTTACGTCCCACGTTGGCGATACACCGGAATGACTGATGAGCCGCAAAGCCCCGTGTGTTTGCTGCATATTCCTCAACAGAAGCACGAATGTCCTGCTGTTCTCTGATGAAAACTGGAAAAATTACATTTTCGCTGGCTGTGCCATTAAATCATCGGGCACGAGAGAGAGAGGAATGTGTCAGCAATCGGACATCATTTCTTCGCATCCAGAGGCAGAAATGAATTTGTCTAAGAGAGTCAGCGCGCTACACTAACACACCGTCAACAACCATCACCTGACAAGATGCCTCAGCTTTATCTTATATGATGCACGCTGCTGCCGTCCTGCTTTTAAGGTCACTGCTGAGACCAAAAACATTAACTCATCCAGTATCTCCAGTGACGCAAATACTAAATATTTACAATTTCTGAACAGGTCAAAGACATATGCATTGCAAAGACGTGTACACGCATTATAGTGCAGGTGGAAATTTCCACTTTGTTCTCATCCACGAGACCATCGGTTTGATAAAACACATTCACCCTTTAGTTTCAACAAACAGTGGGACCAGCAGGTGCAATAAATACTGTATGCTACAATGCAATACAATGAAGAGCTGCACAAACAAATAGTAAGATGCACCAGGAGTCCAGCTGTTATTGAAACAGCTGCAGCTGTAAAAGGAGCTTCACAGCTGATGCTATAATCTATTGCATTGCAAAAGTCCCTTCTCAGAGGGGAACCATACTTTCAGGGTCATTAAAACAATACAATACTTTAATTTACTTTTTATTTTTTGTTGCTAAGTTGCAGGATGTACATATAAAACCACCACGACCTGATGATCATGTTTCTAAATTCCACACTGGAACTAAATATCGTGCGATGTGACGCCACGGGATGCATTACTGAGGAAAAAACCAAGGCGGACCTGCAAACATTCCACCCAAGAGACTGGACCTGATTCATTGACCCAGATAATGCCAGCTGATCAGCAATTGAGCTCAACTCAATTGTGTAAACAACACGTATAATATCAAAAGCTGCGTCCCAAAGGGAATGAAAAAGAGCAGCACCAACCCAGCATCTGCTTTAAAAAAAAACGAGACATACATACGTGCTGTGTGGTGATCTGAAACTAGAAATTTGTTGCTTCTTGACAGAAATGGTGGCTCTTAATCAGTTTCTGGAGTCCGGTTGATGTGAACATCTGAGGCAAAGTGGGTTTTTTCAGCTTCAGATAAGGGGAGGAGGGTGAAATGCCAAAACTGTCAGGTCAATATCTTCAAGAGTCTCACTTCATACTGGATGTGGCCTTCACTGCTCAACGTTTTAACGGCGAGTGATAAAATCAACCCCGAGGCAGACACAGCCTGGGGTCAGGATGTGTAATTGTGAGCGTATGAAAAAGAAAGAAAGAAAGAAAGAAAAACTGAGTGTCAGTTCAGATTTCACAGCTCCATTCTCTGCTACAGTGTATGATGCATACAGTCCCAATAACATACAGCGAGGTGCCACAGTAATAAGAGCGGCATCTAAATGAGCGCCGATGTCCGCGGGCCACACAGCTCATACTGTATGTGAGCGGCCTGTATTGATTTCTGTGGCACTGACAGCGACCCTGGCAGGCCAGGGCACCCAGCTGGCAGCAGGCTAACAGCCACCCTGTCACAAGGGTTGACACCTGTCCAACAAAGTAGCATGGGCCATGATAGCTCCTGACTGTTTGTACGACGCATTTCTCTCTTGCTCAGCTAGTATTTATTCAAGAGCTAAACAACTAAAGCACAGCCAGGGGCACCCAGCGCCAACAGTCACTAGCAATATTTCAATAAGCAAACACGACTTGGGTGACTCCTCATTGCCACCGAGATAAAGGGTCCTTCAAGTTGTGAAATACGCTGCACAACTACTGTTTTTATGGATAATTACAGGTCAAGCGTCAAACTGATAATCAGATTAGCAATATAGCTGAGAAACTGCAGAGATCCGAAAAGTTCTTAAGTAGTAGCACAGGCGCCAGAAGAGTAAAATCCTGTTTATGCCTTTATATTAGGGCTAGATGACATGGTTCATATTTTTGTGGCAATAAAGTTTTCATTTCAGTCAATATTGATAATTACTGATCATTTTAATATCTGTTTGTAAATGCAGAGAGAGGTTTAATCTTACTGTGAATTCAACCACTTTAGCCTATTGATCAAGGTGCACTGTTTAACACGAATAAATACAGTTACACACAATTAAAAACATGAGAGGATAAAAGAATAACTTCAATTTGATACACATTAAATAAATAAAGCAACGGAGGGTGATCAGGTCGCAAATTCTGCATGTTAAAGTTCTAAGTGAATGGCCACTAGAACCCTGAACCCGCAGTCAAGTCTGTCAGATTTCGAAGGGCAAAGTTTATGTGGAGGTTTGTGGACTGCAAAGTTGTAATGCACCAATAATGATTGTTGGCTGCAAAGGGAGAGCGAAAGAGCCCAATTATCAAGAAATATGACATGATATTTATGAGCCATGAGGTTTGCAGCCAGACTGTACATTTTAGTCACGTGCTTTCATGATCTAATGCTTTTAAGTGAAACTTTTACACACCTTTCTGAACAATTTTCCATTGCTGAAGTGTCATATTGCCATCATTTTATTGTCCAGACCTACTTTATGGTACGACAAAAGGCACCTCACAAACTTCAGGAAGGTTCCCCATCAGGCGTTAACGCAACACGTACGTGTGACTCCTGCCCACTGCAAAACTTTAAGGTCGACTCAAGCTAAATACTGCAGGATACGAGGCAGTAAAATCACAACAGTTGCTCTTAAAGTCACCATGTTGCATTAGGCAGTGGTATGCACAGCAGCTAAATCAAAACACAATGGCTTTCGATCAAATTTTGTCACTAGAACAATCCAAAAAGTTATGTAGGATAAATATTTGCTGTGATGACAGATTACAAAAGGGCATGCTGGGGGTGGCATAGATGTGAACTCGATGTTTCCATAGTTCTCACCATGCAACATTCCTCACAAGTGGCTGGAACATTTTAGGGTGAAGAGAAAGGACACATTCTTCTCTGCACACGCAGGTCGGACGGAGGATGAAAGATCTCTGAGGGGTTTTATAGCTCAAACCACAAGGCATGAAGTTAAACATGTGCATAGTGTGCCGATGGAGAAGATAACTTTGCATCGTTTCACTCACTAAGCACACAAGCTATGACTTTGGGCATGAAACGTGAACTAAATAGTATTTAAACCACTTTCTTGATGGAACTTTAATTATGAAATCTGCACAAGACCTCAGCTAAGGGAGTAAACTTCCTCCCAGACAAAAAGTCATGAGTTTGCGTGTAAAAACGCTCGGCATGTGGAGGAAATCGCCTCATCTGTATGTGACCCTGTGCTGATAAGAACTAAAAAGCAAAGCTAAAAAACAAGTGATCCAGCAGCTGATAACACTGGGCCACTGAGAATAAGAAGAAAAAATACTTCAGGAGACTTTTTTTGTGGCTTGAGGAAGTCTTGTGCTCAGATGCTTTCAGATTTTAACGGGAATAATATAGAAATTACAAAGTTTGCTTGTGATGATCCTACAACAAAAACAGCATCTGTGACTTTGATGTTAAACCAGAAGGTAGCGAGGTGGTTATTTGAACCTGAGACACCTCCACGTCCATGTAAAAACAACGACATCACAGTGTATTTGAAACAGCTGCGGTTAAAGCGGGATATTTCCAGCTTTCTTTAACAGAAGCCGCTCATGAGCTCTGGAGGGTGTGGTGCCCGTGATTGTTCAAGTGTAAATGTTTGCATTGCACATACTGCAATGACTTCCACTCCAGCAAAACTATCTCCAGCATGATCCCATAATTCCACGCAAGCCACACCTAAGGCAGTAACTCGATCCATTCCCACCACACCGAGGAGGTGTGGTGCCCACTATCCTCTAGAAAAGACCACATGCTTTTTCAGCAAACTCCACGAGCTCCAGTTACGAAATGTGTGGGAAATAAAGTCTGATCTCATCCTAACACACTACACATGACTGTCTCCACATTAGAAAGTGCTGAAGGAGATCAGATCCAAATCCAAAACCCTGGTTTCATAGATCCAACTTCATCTTCTCAACCTCTTCCTTGGCTTTTTGCTAGATTCCGCCTGTTTCTGAGCTGTGTGATCACCGCTGCTTACAGACGGACACGCTGTTCATTTAACCCCCTGATTGTACTGGAGAGCAGATCAAAGAGATCCCCAGTTTGGGAAACCACTGGATTAAGCTATGGGCACGGAAAGGGAGAGACAAAGGGCATTAGCTCCAGCGTAGCCTGACAGGAGACTAGGTGGTGATAGTGAACCACCACCAGCAGTGATTTCTATGCGATCACTAAATCCGCAAGGCTAAAGCTAGCGGTTTTTGGTTAGATCGGTGCGCATCACTAACTTCTGCTGACGCTATAGCCCCAGATGTTTGCTAATGCTGCTTTAAAACACACGTCCGGTTCGTGGATGTGTTTTTTTTTTTCCTCCATCCAAAACAACGTACCTGGTCGAGAGGGAGGTTGATAATCTCGCTGATGGGCTGCAACAGAGTGGATCCAGTGCATGATGCTGTCGTTTGGGGAGCCATGCTTGGACGGTAAATCCTTTTTTTTCCTCCCCCTTTCTCTCTGCTGCCGCTGCTGTCCTCCGGTTCGCTTCACTCCCCCCCTCGGCTGCCGTGGTGATGAATCCTCCGTCGCCGCTGCTGCTGTTGTTGCGACGAGCTGGACGGTTGTCATCCACAGCACACATCAGCGGAGAGCAGCGACCGGGCCGAGAGGATTCACGCCTGCGCACTTTCGCTTTCGTCAGGCGGCCGTTAGGGACGCACGACTTCGAGTTTTTCGCTTTTTATTCATTAATTTATTAATTTGTTTAGCTTTAAGCAACACTAAACATTAAACCGCGTGCTTTTTGTTCCGTTTTTAAATAAGTTTCACATCAAAATATCAACTATACGAGATACAGATGTTCACAGTGCCAACAAGTACGCCTTTTAAATGGTTTATTGACGTTTTGTGACATTTTGAACAGGCATCGGCGCAGTCACCCCTACCGCCTCCAACAGTCAACTAGGGCTGCCAATAGTAATTATTCTTTATCGGTTAAAATTTCGACAATTTGTTTTTACGATTAATTAATTATTTTCCTAAAACCACAAGAACGACAACAGAAAAACATAAATAAATATATTTTTCATTTCAATTCATTTGTGATTCAGTGGAGCAGCAATGTAAACAAAGTTGCAAAGTTTTACATATGAAAGTGGAAACTCCAACATGATGAAAATAAATAAATTAGTCAAAAAAGAAATAAGAGGACTTTTTATTTAAGGCAGTTGTGCAACTCCAAAATAAAATAAAAAATATCCAACAAAGCGAAAAATCACAGACAATTGTTGTGTAATTGAATTATTTCATGTCAAATCATCACTGACCCGCCCTGATTTGTTTGCAACTTTTAATCATAAGCTATGGATATGACATCTGTAAAATTTTACATTGATGTATCAACTATTTTCCGAGATTTGAAAAAAATAAAGCAAGTCAATGCACACTGAAATTTGAGGCCATGTTTAGATAACAATATCTCAGAACTATTAGAGTTTATAGCCAGATGTTTTTACTGTTACTTCTCATAATGCCATTGATTCAGAATCTGCAACACTGGAAAACTAGATTAAATAGACTCTGATAATGGCTGAGTTGAAACAAAAAAAAATGCAGCCTGAATGCTGAAAGTGGGTCTTTCAGTGGTTTTATCTTGGAAAGTAGTTGATATATCAAAGGAAAACTTCACAGTTATCTTTATATACATCCATATTTTTGTGTGATTAAAATTCCATGCAATTAGAAATTGTTCTAAATATTAGATGATTTGAGAAGTAATGACTTAATTGTTCTCTGACTTTGGTTATAGCTTCAGTTTTATGTAAATGTTGCAGAATTCACAGCACATCCTCTACTTTAACTCCTGTGTAAAAAAAAAAAGATTTTTCAGACATTTCATTGATAAATTCATGATTTAAGTACTGCGGAGCAGCAGTTTAGAAGTGACTGCTGGTTAACATGCTGTTTTTCCATCGCAATTTCATACTCAATCTGCTGTCTAACATCAGAAACAGA